>NC_057806.1:651155803-651455803 GCF_018294505.1 Triticum aestivum | reverse complement strand
AGGATAATCCAAGAACTAGATACTCAAGACGTCCATAACCGTGGACACGGCTAATCATGATTAGTTTATACACTCTTCAGAGGTTTGCGCACTTTTCCCCACAAGACTCGATCGCCTCCGTTTGGTTTCTCGCACTACATGGTGTTTGAGAAGACGGATGACTAAGACATAGTCTTTCAGAAGCGTTTGCACCTTACGATGGGTAGACCGTACCACCTACAACCCCTACATCTGCTAGTCTACCAATGTAAGAGTTCACACGACTTAATCAACTATGCTAGAGCCCATAATAGCTTGTGGCTGCACACGGAAGTTTCTAGTATGAATAATATCATGATCCCTTTGAGCCTGGGTGGCAGTCCATAAAAAACAGGCAATCCTGGTCTACCCAGGTGCCTAGACAGGCAATCCTGGAATAACCCGGTGCCTCAATCCACCCAGATGTGTGTTTAAGTTGCCACCTTAAGTAAACCATTAATTAACAATCTCACATCTATCATGAATACTCTCAAAAACCCAATCCACGTCTACTAGCATAGTATGGCAATGTAAGCATAACGTAATAGTAACTCCCAAGGGTTTGATAATAAACAGGTAATAGGTTCTACCTCATCATCTACTTCCCAACCCACATGTTAATGACATCCTAACCATGCAGTGTTTGAGGATTGGAACTAATGCATAAAAACTGGGTGACAAAAGGGATATGATCAAAGTGTGAACTTGCCTGCAATGTTGATGAAGATGATTCTCACTCAAAACTCTTGATAGATCTACTCGTCACACTCCGGTCAATCTATCGTAAGCAAACAATAGTAACCACACATAAGCAATCACTCAAAAGATCAGAAAGAACGAAGAAGACGATTCGGAAACATCAAAACCAAGCAAATAACTCTTGCAACATAAAACAATTTCTAACAGTACCAAAATCATGTGAATTTGGCCTTATTAGAAGGTTTAGGTCAAGACCTTCGGTTTGCAAAAAGAATCAACTCAAACGGAGCTATGAAACTCAAGTTATGATCAAACGAAGTTTGAATTCAAATCTGTTCTAATTCAAATTTTAAACTTTTCAAAAACATGTTTAAGTTGTTTAACTGGATAGAGGAGATCATAACGAAGACGTGAGCGTTGGTTTCGTTGGATTTGGATAAACGGTTGAAAAGTTGTGATAGTTTGAAGATCAGGGACTAAACTGTAAATAAAACACTCACAGATAGGTCCCTGGCCGAAAATCTAAAAGAAAAAGAAAAAGAGAAACGCTACCGAACGAACGTTCGCTACAGACCGCTTAAAGGATGAAAACCGTTCGCTACAGATCTAAACGGGTGAACGCTCGCTATCTAACAAAATCAAAAGAAATAAACCGTACTAAAAGAAAAACCGAACTATACATATAAAAAAATCCGGTGGGTTTTCCCAGTTTATACCGGTCGGGGCAAATAAACCGGCGGCGGCGGCGGTTTAGATCGGTGGAGCGGCGGCTCCGGCGAGGGCGGCGAGCTCCGGCGCGGCTACGGCAGCGCGGGCCGCGGGGTGCGGCGCAGGCGATGGCAGCGGGCGGCAGCGCTAGCAGGCGGCGGCGCAGGCGATGAGCAGCGTGGGTGGCGAAGCAAGGTGGCGGTGGCGCGGGTCTGCGGCGTGCGGCGGCAACGAGATGCGGGTGGCACGACGAGTTGCGAGAGGGGGCGACGGCCTTAAAAAGGGCGAGGGGAGGGAAGGTGATGGCGTGGAGCAGGGGCGACGGGCGCCGTGGAGAGGCTGGACTCCGGCGAGTCCCTGTCGGGCATGGCGGGAGCTAGGAGGCGGCTCCGACTTGGGCCGGCTGGCTGGGCTTCGGCCCAGTTGGCCCCCGGGGAATTTTTTTTTAATTTTTTTCCAGACAAACATAATCATAAAAACAAAATAAAAGAAAATATTATATAGGCATATAATATATCATAATTTTTAGAAAAAGATTTTCTACACGGTGAACATTTTTCTTGCATTAAATAAAATACACATAAATTCTAATAATTCAAACAGTGCTACTGGTCTATTAAAATCCAACAAAAATCATTTTAAAAATACCAAAATGATTTCAAATTAATTTTTCTCCAATTTTCTATTGTAGGGAATCATGTTACCCTATTTTCCATGTATTTTGTTTTTGGAGAAAAATAATTTGAATAAAACCCAAATAACTCCAAATTGAAAAATAATTTCAAAAGGATTTTAAATTTTGATCCTTTGAAACTCCCAACTCATATTTCATATAATTTGAAGAAGTCATTTTATCTTCGCTCATGAAAATCATTGAGTTGCATAAAGTTTCAGAATTGGAAATATTTCCAAATGAAATTCAATTATTTTCAAATACCCTTTCATTTAATTAAATGGAAGAAGTCATGTCATCTTCTCTCCAGGATTTCGTGGTGAAAAAGAATTTGAATTCCCGGAGATCAAAATGCAAAAATGAAAGTTTGGGAAAATCCTTTTATTCCCTCTCATTTAACTTTCAAAAAGTTTCGAATTCACTCAGTTTCAGACAATCAATCAAACAATCAATCAAATCTTTCTATTTATTATAACATTCCAAAATTTAGAATTTTGGGATGTTACAAACCTACCACCCTTAAAAGGAACCTCGTCGTCGAGATTCGGAGAGGCTAGAAAGAAATAGGTTAGGGTTTGGGGTCTTCTCAAAATCCATCGATCATCACAGGGGTCTGGGGTGCTACCACCCTTAGAAGCATGGTTACTGTTCCATCAAAACTCATATACTCCATTCTTATTCTTGAAAGTGTCGGTGAAAGCACAAGTGCTCCCTAGGTGGTTTTGATAACTGATGACAACATATCTCTTGTTGGACTAACATTTCTATCTAGCATGTTTCAGATAAGTTCAACAATGGAGTGGCATGGACTAAAGGTTGTGGGAACTCCTTCAAGATGCTAAGGACAAAGGATTGGCTAAAGCTTCAAGCTCAAGACTCTTCATTTTACAATTTAGTGATCCAAGATCACATTGAGTCCATAGGAAAAGCCAATACTATCAAGGAGGGATGAGGTGTTGCTTAATGAGCCTCTTGCTTCATGTGCTTAGTGATATGCTCCAAAACCCTCAACTACTTTCCCATATCCACATATGACCTAAACCCTAAGCCAAACTCGGTCCTACCGATTCTTTCTATCCGGTGCCACCGAGTTTCACTTGTCATAAGCCACTGCCAAACCCAAGCAATTCGGTTCTACCGATAGGGATCTCGGTCTCACCGAGATGGGATTGCAAACTCTCTGTTTCCCTTTCGTAACTTTTCAGTCTCACCGAAAGAGCGAATCGGTCCCACCGAGATTGCAATGTAAACTCTTTCTTTCCCTTTTGTAACTTTTCGGTCTCACCGAAAGAGCAAATCGGTCCCACCGAGTTTGCCTGACCAACTCTCTGGTTAGCTTATTACCAAACTCGGTCTCACCGAGTTTGTGTAATCGGTCTCACCGAGATTACGTTATGCCCAAACCCTAACCATATCGGTCCTACCGAGTTGCATGTCAGTCCCACCGAAAATCTCTAACGGTCACTAGGTTTACCTTTTCGGTCCGACCGAGTTTGTTGATTCGGTCCCACCGAGATTGGAAAACTGTGTGTAACGGTTGGATTTTGTGTGGAGGCTATATATACCCCTCCACCTCCTCTTCATTCTTGGAGAGAGCCATCAGAACACATACACAATTCCAACTCATATGTTCTGAGAGAGAACCACCTACTCATGTGTTGAGACCAAGATATTCCATTCCTACCATATGAATCTTGATCTCTAGCCTTCCCCAAGTTGCTTTCCACTCAAATCTTCTTTCCACAAAATCCAAATCCTATGAGAGAGAGTTGAGTGTTGGGGAGACTATCATTTGAAGCACACGAGCAAGGAGTTCATTACCTACACACCATTTGTTACTTCTTGGAGAGTGGTGTCTCCTAGATTGGCTAGGTGTTACTTGGGAGCCTCCGACAAGATTGTGGAGTTGAACCAAGGAGTTTGTAAGGGCAAGGAGATCGCCTACTTCATGAAGATCTACCGCTAGTGAGGCAAGTCCTTCGTGGGCGATGGCCATGGTGGGATAGACAAGGTTGCTTCTTCGTGGACCCTTCGTGGGTGGTTGCTTCTTCGTGGACCCTTCGTGGGTGGAGCCCTCTGTGGACTCGCGCAACCATTACCCTTCGTGGGTGGAGCCCTTCATGGACTCGCGCAACCGTTACCCTTCGTGGGTTGAAGTCTCCATCAACGTGGATGTAGGATAGCACCACCTATCCGAACCACGGGAAAAATATCCGTGTCTCCAATTGCGTTTGAATTCTCCAAACCCTTCCCTTTACATTCTTGCAAGTTGCATGCTTTACTTTCCGCTGCCAATATACTCTTTGCATGCTTGCTTGAATTGTGTGATGATTGCTTGACTTGTCCTACAATAGCTAAAATCTGCCAAGAACTAAAATTGGGAAAAGGTTAAGTTTTTATTTGGTCAAGTAGTCTAATCACCCCCTCTAGACATACTTTCGATCCTACAAGTGGTATCAGAGCTTTGGTCTCCATTGCCTTGGTTTAATCACCATTGGAGGAAGATGGATGTGTCTACCTTAGGGAGTCTTAGACATAGAGTGCCTATTCTTGATGGAGAGTATTTTCATGAGTGGAAAAATGAGATGCTTGTAATTTTCAATCAATATCATTTGAACAAGTATATTGCTAGCCCTTGTGCACCTCATATTGATCCTTTGCATCCTACCCTAGATGAAGATATTGACATGATTCGCAATCTTAGAACTATTGAGCTCATCATTAGAGGATTACCCAAAAATTTGATTGCTAATTTGCCTACTCTTAATTGTGCCTACACTATATGGAAATTTCTTGAGGAACGATTTCCCGATCATTCCTTGAAAACTTTGGATGAAATTCTCCATAAATCTATTGCCTTGAGTAAGATGAACTCTAGTGATCCTAGTTTTGGTAATTGTCTATTTGAACTTACCAATCTTAAGCATGCTAAAGGAGATGTTGGAATCATTAGTGATATCATATTCGAAGCTATAAGAATTCATAAAAGTGACCACTTTGATGATCATTTATCTAATGAATTACCCTCTCTAGGAAATGATGAGTCACAAGATCATGGTGAACATGGATACTATGATGATGATGATGATAGTGACTTCGATCTTGATGATGCAATGAGACATTTTGGTCTTATGGCAAATCTTCGGGGATATGAGTCAGGAGGAAAGGAATGGGTTCTTGATAGTGGATGTACTGATCATATGACCGGAGATGAAGAGATGTTCCGTGAGCTTGCTGAAAATGACGGCCCTCGAAAATATGTCACCTTTGGTGATAATTCAAAGGGTAAAGTGGTTGGCCTTGGTAAGGTGGCCATCTCACATGATAGTTCCATTCAAAATGTCATGCTCGTTGAATCTCTTGGCTACAACTTACTTTCAGTATCTAGACTTGCTGATTTCGGTTTGAATGTCCTATTTACTGAGGTAGAGTGCCAAGTATTTCGTCGAGACAATCATAAAATGGTCTTTACCGGTATGCGTAGAGGTGATCTTTACATTGTCGATTTCTCTAAAAAGGCACAACCTAAAACTTGCTTTATTGCTAAATCCTCGGTTGGTTGTGGCATAGACGACTAGGTCACGTTGGCATGAGAAACCTTGACAAGCTTATTAAAGGAAATCATATCCTTGGAGTTAACGATGTCATATTTGATAAGGATAGACTTTGCAGTGCTTGTCAAGCAGGTAAACAGGTTGGAGGAAGACATCCCGTGAAGAACATCATGACCACAAGGAGGCCACTCGAGCTACTTCATATGGATCTTTTTGGTCCCAACGCCTACAAGAGTCTCGGTGGAAATTCTTTTGGTCTAGTTATAGTTGATGATTTTTCAAGATTTACGTGGGTGTTCTTTCTTAATGACAAGTCGCAGGTCCAGAAGATCTTCAGAAACTTCGCTAGGAAGGCCCAAAATCAGTTTGACGTGAAGATCAAGAAGGTTCGGAGTGACAACGGAACGGAGTTCAAGAACGCAAATGTGGACACCTTTCTTGACGAAGAAGGGATTTCACACGAGTTCTCGGCTACGTACACACCTCAACAAAATGGAGTTGTTGAGAGGAAGAACCGGACGCTCATCGAAATGGCAAGAACGATGCTTGATGAATACAAGACGCCGAAGCACTTTTGGGCAGAAGCGGTTGAGACAGCTTGTCACGCAACAAATCGCTTATATCTTCACAAGCTACTCGGCAAGACGGCATACGAGCTTCTCACCGGTAACAAACCCCAAGTTGGATACTTTCGAGTATTCGGCTCAAAGTGCTACATTCTTGATAAGCATCGTCGTTCAAAGTTTGCTCCTAAATCTCATGAAGGTTTTCTACTTGGTTATGGCTCAAACTCTCACACTTACCGTGTCTACAACAATTTCACCCGAAAGGTTGAAGAGACGGTAGATGTGAAGTTTGATGAATCTAATGGCTCGCAAGTAGAGCAATTGCCAATTGATGTAGGAGACAAAGACCCTTCAGAAGCAATCCAAGACTTGTCCATTGGCAAAATTCGTCCAACGGAGGTGAAGGAGAGTACTTCATCCGTCCAAGTGGAAGCTTCTACTTCACGACAAGGTGAACCAAGAATCGACACGGAAGCATCCACAAGTGGGACACACCAAGATGAAGAAGACAAGGAAATGCATCAAGACGAACATCAACAACCTCTTTCTCCACCACGACAAGAGAACGACGACGTCAACAATGAAGAAGGCCAAGAAGAAGAACAAGATGAAGAAGATGTTCAACGAAGACCCAAGCAAAAGCTCTCACGAGTTCGAGCAAGAATTGCCAAAGATCATCCCGTCGAGCAAATCCTCAATGATATACAAACCGGGAGAATCACTCGCTCAAAAACTCGTTTAGCTAACTTTTGTGAAAACTATTCATTCATCTCTAGCATTGAACCTATGAAGGTTGAAGAAGCATTGGAAGATCCGGATTGGATAAACGCTATGCATGAAGAGCTACACAATTTTGAGAGAAACCAAGTTTGGACATTGGTTGAGAAGCCCGACAACAACCACAACATCATTGGTACCAAATGGGTGTTTCGCAACAAGCAAGATGAAGATGGACAAGTGGTTCGCAACAAAGCACGTCTCGTCGCCCAAGGGTACACACAAGTCGAAGGTATGGACTATGGTGAGACATATGCTCCCGTTGCTAGACTTGAGTCCATTCGCATCTTACTTGCCTATGCTAATCACCATAATATCACCTTGTACCAAATGGACATTAAAAGTGCTTTTCTAAATGGTGAAATAGAGGAGGAAGTTTATGTCAAACAACCTCCCGGCTTTATCAATCCTAAGAAACCAAATCATGTTTACAAACTTCACAAAGCTCTTTATGGTCTTAAACAAGCTCCTAGAGCATGGTATAAATGCTTGACCAAGTTCCTTATTACAAGTGGTTTTGAAATTGGTAAAATTGATTCTACTCTTTTTACTAAAAGGGTTAATGGAGAACTATTTGTATGCCAAATTTATGTCGATGATATCATATTTGGTTCAACTAACCCTCTCTTTAGTGAAAAGTTTGGAAAGCTAATGTCAGAGAAGTTTGAGATGTCTATGATGAGTGAACTCAAATTCTTTCTCGGTTTGCAAATCAAGCAAACTAAGGAAGGTACATTTGTCTCTCAAACGAAGTACACCAAGGACTTATTCAAGAAGTTCAATATGCAAGAATGCAAAGGTATGTCTACACCCATGCCTACTAGTGGACATAATGATTTGACCAAAGATGGTGAACCGGTTGATCAAAAGGTTTATCGCTCTATGATTGGTTCATTGTTATACCTATGTGCTTCACGTCCCGATATTATGCTAAGTGTGTGCATGTGTGCACGATATCAAGCTGCTCCTAAAGAATGTCATCTTAAGGCTGTGAAAAGGATAGTGAGATATTTAATCCATACACCAAATTTTGGCATTTGGTATCCTAAGAGGTCTTCTTTTGATCTTGTTGGCTATTCCGACTCGGATTATGCCGGAGACAAGGTTGATAGAAAGTCCACTTCGGGTACTTGTCAATTTCTTGGTAGATCTCTTGTGTCTTGGTCTTCCAAGAAACAAAACTCGGTATCCTTATCCACCGCCGAAGCGGAATACATTGCCGCTGGTTCATGTTGTGCTCAATTACTTTGGATGACCCAAACTCTTAAAGATTATGGGATTTATGTGAAACATGTTCCACTGCTTTGTGACAATGAAAGTGCTATCAAAATTGGTCATAATCCTGTACAACATTCTCGAACTAAGCATATTGAAGTTCGTCATCATTTCATTCGAGATCATGTTGCTAAGGGTGACATTGATCTTAAGCATGTTCGCACCGATAAGCAATTAGCGGATATATTTACTAAACCTCTTGATGAGAAAGTGTTTTGCAGGTTGAGAGGAGAATTGAACATCATTGATGCTTCGAACTTGGAGTAGAAACTCCATTGGATACATGCAAGACATGAGCTTATGACTAATCCATGATATATCTCTTATGATAACTATCTTATGTCTTGGATATATTTGTACCTTGCATGTTGTCTAACCCATGTAGGTGCTTGGTTGAATCTAATTCCATGAGATTGCGACTCACTCACATCTTGAGCAATCTCTACATCACCAAGACTCTACACAATGGTGGTTGAAGACAAGGAAGCACAAAACCATTCAAACATATCCTTTGACAAATTCTATGTTGAGCTTCATGATTGTCATTTTTGGATACACAAGTGCTCTTCCTTGCAAGAACTAACCCATGTAGGTAGATGAACTCAAACTCCAAGTGGTACTCTCAACTCTTGATGAGCTACATCAACCTTGAGCACCCACACAAGTTCAACTACATGAGCAAGAACCACACCACCACCCAAGGTATGTTATTCCATCTTAGAGAAGCTTTACTCCAAGACATGAGTCAAAGCAACTCAACAAGATGTGAATACATCAAGATGCTTAAACGAAAAATGGTAACCCCATTTTGAGCTTAAACGATGAGTATGACCTATGATCAAGTGTTCTCACTTGACTCCTAAGTCAATATACTCTAACATAGGTGACTATGTCACCGCCCAACTCTAGATGAAGTTCTCTTGTGTTCTTTTCTGTGTTATTGCATTTGTCTCATGCATGTTTATTTTCTTTCTCTTTTTAAAAAAAAAACTTCATCTAGATTTTTCAGTCTCTTCTCTTTTCTTTTTGTTTATGTTCTGCATTTTCTGCATTTAATTCCTTGCAAATCCTTCAGGTAATTCATTGCAAATTTTTGTGAGATCCTACATGTCTAGTGAGCTGAGGTGACAAGTGTTTTTCTCTGTGTGAACTCGGTTTCACCGACTTGTAATTTTCGGTCCAACCGAATCTTTTCGGTGCCACCGAAACATACCACTCGGTGCCACCGACTTCGCAACAGGAAAAACAGTTTGCCACTTGTTCTATATTTCTTCTGATCCAGCTCTACTCAATGAATCTTGTCCTCTACAAGCATCACAGTTTTATCCATTGCTTTGTGCTGAGTCTCAAGGACCAAACCTATACGACGGATTCCAGAAAGCCCTTCTTGGAAATTGATGTCAAAGGGGGAGAGAGAGATCACATCAAAGCTTGTAGGAGAGAGAGATCACATCAAGGGAGAGAAAAAGTCTCAAGGACCAAACCTACAAGAGAGAAAGTATTAAGGGGGAGAGAGAGACTTCCAGGGGGAGAGAATACTCAAGGATCCCAGATGTCCAGATGCTTGATGCTTGATGTTCAAGAGGAGAGATGTCACATGTCTTTTTAGGGGGAAAGACATGTTCATTTGTATCTTTCAGCTCTGATTTGCTGTTCCTATCTTCTCCCAATATCCCATGTAAGATTCATGGGGGAGCAAGACACCTAAGGGAAAGAAATCAGTCAAATTCATTGCATATCTTTATTCTTGGGGACATGTTGAATCCAATGTGGTACCTTGTACTCACTCTCTACATGTCATCCCAGTCTTGGTATTCTTGTGGTTTCTTTTGTTTGCTCTGGCTAGTGGATGTACCTGTGTTATCTAACTTTGTTTGTGCAGGTTCATTCCATCCTAAGCCAACTCAAGACCACAAGGTAAGTATATGCATCAAAATCATGAGTATGAGGAGTTCTTGCTTATGTACATACTGTTTGCAAGAAGGACTCATGAGCATGAAGGTATTTTCCTTGATAATCTTTTGCTCTGATGCATATGGCCAAGATACATGTAACACATTGCCTACTCTGTCATGGTTATGCTCTCACATGCCTCTATATTTCATATTTACATGAGTGCATACATGTAGGGGGAGCCTATGCTTGTTACATGTCCTTCCAAAGCTTTACTTGCTGTTCTTTATATCTTTATCTAAAGCTTTGATGTATGTTGCCATCAATTACCAAAAAGGGGGAGATTGAAAGCACAAGTGCTCCCTAGGTGGTTTTGATAATTGATGACAACATATCTCTTGTTGGACTAACATTTCTATCTAGCATGTTTCAGATAAGTTCAACAATGGAGTGGCATGGACTAAAGGTTGTGGGAACTCCTTCAAGATGCTAAGGACAAAGGATTGGCTAAAGCTTCAAGCTCAAGACTCTTCATTTTACATTTTAGTGATCCAAGATCACATTGAGTCCATAGGAAAAGCCAATACTATCAAGGAGGGATGAGGTGTTGCTTAATGAGCCTCTTGCTTCATGTGCTTAGTGATATGCTCCAAAACCCTCAACTACTTTCCCATATCCACATATGACCTAAACCCTAAGCCAAACTCGGTCCTACCGATTCTTTCTATCCGGCGCCACCGAGTTTCACTTGTCATAAGCCACTGCCAAACCCTAGCAATTCGGTTCTACCGATAGGGATCTCGGTCTCACCGAGATGGGATTGCAAACTCTCTGTTTCCCTTTCGTAACTTTTCGGTCTCACCGAAAGAGCGAATCGGTCCCACCGAGATTGCAATGTAAACTCTTTGTTTCCCTTTTGTAACTTTTCGGTCTCACCGAAAGAGCAAATCGGTCCCACCGAGTTTGCCTGACCAACTCTCTGGTTAGCTTATTACCAAACTCGGTCTCACCGAGTTTGTGTAATCGGTCTCACCGAGATTACGTTATGCCCAAACCTAACCATATCGGTCCTACCGAGTTGCATGTCAATCCCACCAAAATCTCTAACGGTCACTAGGTTTACCTTTTTGGTCCGACCGAGTTTGTTGATTCAGTCCCACCGAGATTGGAAAACTGTGTGTAACGGTTGGATTTTGTGTGGAGGCTATATATACCCCTCCACCTCCTCTTCATTCGTGGAGAGAGCCATCAGAACACATACACAATTCCAACTCATATGTTCTGAGAGAGAACCACCTACTCATGTGTTGAGACCAAGATATTCCATTCCTACCATATGAATTTTGATCTCTAGCCTTCCCCAAGTTGCTTTCCACTCAAATCTTCTTTCCAAAAAATCCAAATCCTATGAGAGAGAGTTGAGTGTTGGGGAGACTATCTTTTGAAGCACAAGAGCAAGGAGTTCATTACCTACACACCATTTGTTACTTCTTGGAGAGTGGTGTCTCCTAGATTGGCTAGGTGTTACTTGAGAGCCTCCGACAAGATTGTGGAGTTGAATCAAGGAGTTTGTAAGGGCAAGGAGATCGCCTAGTTCGTGAAGATCTACCGCTAGTGAGGCAAGTCCTTCGTGGACGATGGCCATGGTGGGATAGACAAGGTTGCTTCTTCGTGGACCCTTCGTGGGTGGTTGCTTCTTCGTGGACCCTTCGTGGGTGGAGCCCTCCGTGGACTCGCGCAACCATTACCCTTCGTGGGTGGAGCCCTCCGTGGACTCGCGCAACCGTTACCCTTCGTGGGTTGAAGTCTCCATCAACGTGGATGTAGGATAGCACCACCTATCCGAACCACGGGAAAAACATCCGTGTCTCCAATTGCGTTTGAATTCTCCAAACCCTTCCCTTTACATTCTTGCAAGTTGCATGCTTTACTTTCCGCTACCAATATACTCTTTGCATGCTTGCTTGAATTGTGTGATGATTGCTTGACTTGTCCTACAATAGCTAAAATCTGCCAAGAACTAAAATTGGGAAAAGGTTAAGTTTTTATTTGGTCAAGTAGTCTAATCACCCCCCTCTAGACATACTTTCGATCCTACAGTCGGTCTTCTCAGATCCTAGAGAAAATTCCTTCTCTGAGCTCTTCCGGTAGTGGCATAACCTTTTCCCTCAATTCTTCTATCTTTCATCTAGATAAGGTTCTTCCGAGACTGGGTCTTCTTAGCTGACGGGTCTGGCGCCAAAACTAAACAACTATCAATATCTCATGGTGGTCAACAATTTATGGTTTCTCCTGCAGGAAATGGGTCTGGGTTGAACCTCACCGTATATCCTACGGTTGGCAACAACTGCCGTGTACAAGGGAAAAATACTTATACCATTCTAAGTTTAAACAGGGTTTTGATCATCGTCTCTTTACTATAGGTAAGTCACTCAGATTTACCATCCCACATAGCAAGGCGAATAATAAGAGTAAGTCGGTATGGTGATCAATCCATCCCGCACCCAAATCATTATCTTGTATACGGTTTAGCGAATCTCGCATTCTAACACTCGGTCATCCTCACAAGCATTGCAGAATTTCTCTTGTCCACGAACTGCGTTCGGAATAATCCATTGATTCTGCAAGCCAAACAAACATCTATCGTTCCTTCACAATCTCTCAGGATTTTGTGTAATTCCTATAAGATTGCCTATCGATAAAACATAACTCCTTCTAGGGTTTTTCATTCAGCAAGAGTGTGCTTGCTTCTTGGAAGGTCCTGGGGCCTGTGGGTTATGGCCCATCTCATCACTTGTAGTCCTTGAACTTATCATCGGGCAACTGATCATTATTCCAACTTCCAACTTCCTAGTATTCTTAAATCCATCCGATTGTATTGACTTCCTTCCTTCTATTGGCACCAAACTAGGACATAATTACTGAAGGAAATATGCCCTAGAGGCAATAATAAAGTTATTATTTATTTCCTTATATCATGATAAATGTTTATTATTCATGCTAGAATTGTATTAACCGGAAACATAATACATGTGTGAATACATAGACAAACAGAGTGTCACTAGTATGCCTCTACTTGACTAGCTCGTTAATCAAAGATGGTTATGTTTCCTAACCATGAACAAAGAGTTGTTATTTGATTAACGGGATCACATCATTAGATGAATGATCTGATTGACATGACCCATTCCATTAGCTTAGCACCCGATCGTTTAGTATGTTGCTATTGCTTTCTTCATGACTTATACATGTTCCTATGACTATGAGATTATGCAACTCCCGTTTAGCCGGAGGAACACTTTGTGTGCTACCAAACGTCACAACGTAAATGGGTGATTATAAAGGTGCTCTACAGGTGTCTCCAAAGGTACATGTTGGGTTGGCGTATTTCGAGATTAGGATTTGTCACTCCGATTGTCGGAGAGGTATCTCTGGGCCCTCTCGGTAATACACATCACATAAGCCTTGCAAGCATTGCAACTAATGAGTTAGTTGTGAGATGATGTATTACGGAACGAGTAAAGAGACTTGCCGGTAACGAGATTGAACTAGGTATGGGATACCGACGATCGAATCTCGGGCAAGTAACATACCGATGACAAAGGGAACAACGTATGTTGTTATGCGGTCTGACCGATAAAAGATCTTCGTAGAATATGTGGGAGCCAATATGAACATCCAGGTTCCGCTATTGGTTATTGACCGGAGACGTGTCTCGGTCATGTCTACATTGTTCTCGAACCCGTAGGGTCCGCACGCTTAAGGTTTCGATGACAGTTATATTATGAGTTTATGAGTTTTGATGTACCGAAGTTAGTTCGGAGTCCCGGATGTGATCACGGACATAACGAGGAGTCTCGAAATGGTCGATACATAAAGATTGATATATTGGACGGCTATATTCGGACACCGGAAGTGTTCCGGGGAAGTTTCAGATAAAAACCGGAGCACCGGGGGGTTACCGGAACCCCCCGGGGGGTTAATGGGCCTCATGGGCCTAAAGTGGAGAAGAGGAGGGGCTGCCAGGGCAGGCCACACGCCCCCTCTCCCCCTAGTCCGAATTGGACAAGGAGGGAGGGGCGGCGCCCCCCCCCCTTTTTTTCCTTCTCTCCTTCCCCCTCTCCTACTTGGACAAGGAAAGGGAGGGGAGTCCTACTCCTGGCAGGAGTAGGACTCCTCCTGCGCGCCTCCTACTAGGGCCGGCCGCACCCCCCCCTTGGATCCTTTATATACGGAGGCAAGGGGCACCCCTAGACACACAAGTTGATCCACGTGATCATATTCTTAGCCGTGTGCGGTGCCCCCTTCCACCATAGTCCTCGATAATATTGTAGCGGTGCTTAGGCGAAGCCCTGCGACGGTAGTACATCAAGATCGTCACCACACCGTCGTGCTGACGGAACTCTTCCCCGACACTTTGCTGGATCGAAGTCCGGGGATCGTCATCGAGCTGAACGTGTGCTAGAACTCGGAGGTGCCATAGTTTCGGTGCTTGATCGGTCGGGCCGTGGAGACGTACGACTACATCAACCAAGTTAGCGCTTCCGCTGTCGATCTACAAGGGTACATAGATCACACTCTCCCCCTCTCGTTGCTATGCATCACCATGATCTTGCGTGTGCGTAGGAATTTTTTTGAAATTACTACGAAACCCAACAGTGGCATCCGAGCCTAGGTTTTATATGTTGATGTTATATGCACGAGTAGAACACAAGTGAGTTGTGGGCGATATAAGTCATACTGCTTACCAGCATGTCATACTTTCGTTCGGCGGTATTGTTGGATGAAGCGGCCCGGACCGACATTACGCGTACGCTTACGCGAGACCGGTTCTCCCGACGTGCTTTGCACATAGGTGGCTACGGGTGACAGTTTCTCCAACTTTAGTTGAACCGAGTGTGGCTATGCCCGGTCCTTGTGAAGGTTAAAACAGCACCAACTTGACAAACTATCATTGTGGTTTTGATGCGTAGGTAAGATTGGTTCTTGCTTAAGCCCGTAGCAGCCACGTAAAACTTGCAACAACAAAGTAGAGGACGTCTAACTTGTTTTTGCAGGGATGTTGTGATGTGATATGGTCAAGACATGATGCTAAATTTTATTGTATGAGATGATCATGTTTTGTAACCGAGTTATCGGCAACTGGCAGGAGCCATATGGTTGTCGCTTTATTGTATGCAATGCAATCGCGCTGTAATGCTTTACTTTATCACTAAGCGGTAGCGATAGTCGTGGAAGCATAAGATTGGCGAGACGACAACGATGCTACGATGGAGATCAAGGTGTCGCGCCGGTGACGATGGTGATCACGACGGTGCTTCGAAGATGGAGATCACAAGCACAAGATGATGATGGCCATATCATATCACTTATATTGATTGCATGTGATGTTTATCTTTTATGCATCTTATCTTGCTTTGATTGACGGTAGCATTATAAGATGATCTCTCACTAATTATCAAGAAGTGTTCTCCCTGAGTATGCACCGTTGCGAAAGTTCTTCGTGCTGAGACACCACGTGATGATCGGGTGTGATAGGCTCTACGTTCAAATACAACGGGTGCAAAACAGTTGCACACGCGGAATACTCAGGTTATACTTGACGAGCCAAGCATATACAGATATGGCCTCGGAACACGGAGACCGAAAGGTCGAGCGTGAATCATATAGTAGATATGATCAACATAGTGATGTTCACCAATGAAACTACTCCATCTCACGTGATGATCGGACATGGTTTAGTTGATTTGGATCACGTAATCACTTAGAGGATTAGAGGGATGTCTATCTAAGTGGGAGTTCTTTAAGTAAATTAATTGAACCTAAATTTATCATGAAACTTAGTACCTGATAGTATCTTGCTTGTTTATGCTTGATTGTAGATAGATGGCTCGTGCTGTTGTTCCGTTGAATTTTAATGCGTTCCTTGAGAAAGCAAAGTTGAAAGATGATGGTAGCAATTACACGGACTGGGTCCGTAACTTGAGGATTATCCTCATTGCTGCACAGAAGAATTACGTCCTGGAAGCACCGCTGGGTGCCAGGCCTGCTGCTGGAGCAACACCAGATGTTATGAACGTCTGGCAGAGCAAAGCTGATGACTACTCGATAGTTCAGTGTGCCATGCTTTACGGCTTAGAATCGGGACTTCAACGACGTTTTGAACGTCATGGAGCATATGAGATGTTCCAGGAGTTGAAGTTAATATTTCAAGCAAATGCCCGGATTGAGAGATATGAAGTCTCCAATAAGTTCTATAGCTGCAAGATGGAGGAGAACAGTTCTGTCAGTGAGCATATACTCAAAATGTCTGGGTATAATAATCACTTGATTCAATTGGGAGTTAATCTTCCAGATGATTGCGTCATTGACAGAATTCTCCAATCACTGCCACCAAGCTACAAGAGCTTCGTGATGAACTATAATATGCAAGGGATGAATAAGACTATTCCCGAGCTCTTCGCAATGCTGAAAGCTGCGGAGGTAGAAATCAAGAAGGAGCATCAAGTGTTGATGGTCAACAAGACCACTAGTTTCAAGAAAAAGGGCAAAGGGAAGAAGAAGGGGAACTTCAAAAAGAACAGCAAGCAAGTTGCTACTCAAGAGAAGAAACCCAAACCTGGACCTAAGCCTGAAACTGAGTGCTTCTACTGCAAGCAGACTGGTCACTGGAAGCGGAACTGCCCCAAGTATTTGGCGGATAAGAAGGATGGCAAGGTGAACAAAGGTATATGTGATATACATGTTATTGATGTGTACCTTACTAATGCTCGCAGTAGCACCTGGGTATTTGATACTGGTTCTGTTGCTAATATTTGCAACTCGAAACAGGGACTACGGATTAAGCGAAGATTGGCTAAGGACGAGGTGACGATGCGCGTGGGAAATGGTTCCAAAGTCGATGTGATCGCAGTCGGCACGCTACCTCTACATCTACCTTCGGGATTAATATTAGACCTAAATAATTGTTATTTGGTGCCAGCGTTAAGCATGAACATTATATCTGGATCTTGTTTGATGCGAGACGGTTATTCATTTAAATCTGAGAATAATGGTTGTTCTATTTATATGAGTAATATCTTTTATGGTCATGCACCCTTAAAGAGTGGTCTATTTTTATTGAATCTCGATAGTAGTGACACACATATTCATAGTGTTGAAGCCAAAAGATGCAGAGTTGATAATGATAGTGCAACTTATTTGTGGCACTGCCGTTTAGGTCATATCGGTGTAAAGCGCATGAAGAAACTCCATACTGATGGACTTTTGGAACCACTTGATTATGAATCACTTGGTACTTGCGAACCGTGCCTCATGGGCAAGATGACTAAAACACCGTTCTCCGGTACTATGGAGAGAGCAACAGATTTGTTGGAAATCATACATACAGATGTATGTGGTCCGATGAATATTGAGGCTCGTGGCGGATATCGTTATTTTCTCACCTTCACAGATGACTTAAGCAGATATGGGTATATCTACTTAATGAAACACAAGTCTGAAACATTTGAAAAGTTCAAAGAATTTCAGAGTGAAGTAGAAAATCATCGTAACAAGAAAATAAAATTCCTACGATCTGATCGTGGAGGAGAATATTTGAGTTATGAGTTTGGTGTACATTTGAAAAATTGTGGAATAGTTTCGCAACTCACGCCACCCGGAACACCACAGCGTAATGGTGTGTCCGAACGTCGTAATCGTACTTTACTAGATATGGTGCGATCTATGATGTCTCTTACTGATTTACCGCTATCATTTTGGGGATACGCTCTAGAGACGGCCGCATTCATGTTAAATAGGGCACCATCAAAATCCGTTGAGACAACGCCTTATGAACTGTGGTTTAGCAAGAAACCAAAGTTGTCGTTTCTGAAAGTTTGGGGCTGTGATGCTTATGTGAAAAAGCTTCAACCTGATAAGCTTGAACCCAAAGCGGAGAAATGTGTCTTCATAGGATATCCAAAGGAAACTATTGGATACACCTTCTATCACAGATCCGAAGGCAAGACTTTTGTTGCTAAATTCGGAAACTTTCTGGAGAAGGAGTTTCTCTCGAAAGAAGTGAGTGGGACGAAAGTACAACTTGACGAGGTAACTGTACCTGCTCCCTTATTGGAAAGTAGTGCATCACAGAAAACTGTTTCAGTGACACCTACACCAGTCAGTGAGGAAGCTAATGATGATGATCATGAAACTTCAGAACAAGATACTACTGAACCTCGTAGATCAACCAGAGTGAGATCCGCGCCAGGGTGGTACGGTAATCCTGTTCTGGAAGTCATGCTACTAGATCATGATGAACCTACGAACTATGAAGAAGCGATGGTGAGCCCAGATTCCGCAAAATGGCTTGAAGCCATGAAATCTGAGATGGGATCCATGTATGAGAACAAAGTATGGACTTTGGTTGACTTGCCCGATGATCGGCAAGCAATTGAGAATAAATGGATCTTCAAGAAGAAGACTGACGCTGACGGTAATATTACTGTCTACAAAGCTCAACTTGTCGCAAAAGGTTTTCGGCAAGTTCAAGGGATTGACTACGATGAGACCTTCTCACCCGTAGCGATGCTTAAGTCTGTCCGAATCATGTTAGCAATTGCCGCATTTTATGATTATGAAATTTGGCAGATGGATGTCAAAACTGCATTCCTGAATGGATTTCTGGAAGAAGGGTTGTATATGATGCAACTAGAAGGTTTTGTCGATCCAAAGGGAGCTAACAAAGTGTGCAAGCTCCAGCGATCCATTTATGGACTGGTGCAAGCCTCTCGGAGTTGGAATAAACGCTTTGATAGTGTGATCAAAGCATTTGGTTTTATACATACTTTTGGAGAAGCTAGTATTTACAAGAAAGTGAGTGGGAGCTCTGTAGCATTTCTGATATTATATGTGGATGGCATATTACTAATTGGAAATGATATAGAATTTCTGGATAGCATAAAGGGATACTTGAATAAGAGTTTTTCAATGAAAGACCTCTGTGAAGCTGCTTACATATTAGGCATTAAGATCTATAGAGATAGATCAAGACGCTTAATTGGACTTTCACAAAGCACATACCTTGACAAAGTTTTGAAGAAGTTCAAAATGGATCAAGCAAAGAAAGGGTTCTTGCCTGTGTTACAAGGTGTGAAGTTGAGTAAGACTCAATGCCCGACCACTGCAGAAGATAGAGAGAAAATGAAAGATGTTCCCTATGCTTCAGCCATAGGCTCTATCATGTATGCAATGTTGTGTACCAGACCTGATGTGTGCCTTGCTATAAGTCTAGCAGGGAGGTACCAAAGTGATCCAGGAGTGGATCACTGGACAGCGGTCAAGAACATCCTGAAATACCTGAAAAGGACTAAGGATATGTTTCTCATATATGGAGGTGACAAAAAGCTCATCATAAAAGGTTACGTTGATGCAAGCTTTGACACTGATCCGGACGATTCTAAATCGCAAACCGGATACGGGTTTACATTAAACGGTGGAGCTGTCAGTTGGTACAGTTCTAAACAAAGCGTTGTAGCGGGATCTACATGTGAAGCGGAGTACATAGCTGCTTCGGAAGCAGCAAATGAAGGAGTCTGGATGAAGGAGTTCATATCCGATCTAGGTGTCATACCTAGTGCATCGGGACCAATGAAAATATTTTGTGACAATACTGGTGCAATTGCCTTGGCAAAGGAATCCAGATTTCACAAGAGAACCAAGCACATCAAGAGACGCTTCAATTCCATCCGGGATCTAGTCTAGGTGGGAGACATAGAGATTTGCAAGATACATACGGATCTGAATGTTGCAGACCCGTTGACTAAGCCTCTTCCACGAGCAAAACATGATCAGCACCAAGGCTCCATGGGTGTTAGAATCATTACTGTGTAATCTAGATTATTGACTCTAGTGCAAGTGGGAGACTGAAGGAAATATGCCCTAGAGGCAATAATAAAGTTATTATTTATTTCCTTATATCATGATAAATGTTTATTATTCATTCTAGAATTGTATTAACCGGAAACATAATACATGTGTGAATACATAGACAAACAGAGTGTCACTAGTATGCCTCTACTTGACTAGCTCGTTAATCAAAGATGGTTATGTTTCCTAACCATGAACAAAGAGTTGTTATTTGATTAACGGGATCACATCATTAGGTGAATGATCTGATTGACATGACCCATTCCATTAGCTTAGCACCCGATCATTTAGTATGTTGCTATTGCTTTCTTCATGACTTATACATGTTCCTATGACTATGACATCATGCAACTCCCGTTAGCCGGAGGAACACTTTGTGTGCTACCAAACGTCACAACGTAAATGGGTGATTATAAAGGTGCTCTACAGGTGTCTCCAAAGGTACATGTTGTGTTGGCGTATTTCGAGATTAGGATTTGTCACTCCGATCGTCGGAGAGGTATCTCTGGGCCCTCTCGGTAATACACATCACATAAGCCTTGCAAGCATTGCAACTAATGAGTTAGTTGTGAGATGATGTATTACGGAACGAGTAAAGAGACTTGCCGGTAACGAGATTGAACTAGGTATGGGATACCGACGATCAAATCTCGGGCAAGTAACATACCGATGACAAAGGGAACAACGTATGTTGTTATGCGGTCTGACCGATAAAAGATCTTCGTAGAATATGTAGGAGCCAATATGAGCATCCAGGTTCCGCTATTGGTTATTGACCGGAGACATGTCTCAGTCATGTCTACATTGTTCTCGAACCCGTAGGGTCCGCACCTTAAGGTTTCGATGACAGTTATATTATGAGTTTATGAGTTTTGATGTACCGAAGTTAGTTCAGAGTCCCGGATGTGATCACGGACATAACGAGGAGTCTCGAAATGGTCGATACATAAAGATTGATATATTGGACGGCTATATTCGGACACCGGAAGTGTTCCGGGGAAGTTTCGGATAAAAACTGGAGCACCGGGGGTTTACCGGAACCCCCCGGGGGGTTAATGGGCCTCATGGGCCTAAAGTGGAGAAGAGGAGGGGCTGCCAGGGCAGGCCGCGCGCCCCCTCTCCCCCTAGTCCGAATTGGACAAGGAGGGAGGGGCGGCGCCCCCCCCCCTTTTTCCTTCTCTCCTTCCCCCTCTCCTACTTGGACAAGGAAAGGGAAGGGAGTCCTACTCCCGGTAGGAGTAGGACTCCTCCTGCGCGCCTCCTACTAGGGCCAACCGCACCCCCCCTTGGATCCTTTATATACGGAGGCAAGGGACACCCCTAGACACACAAGTTGATCCACGTGATCATATTCTTAGCCGTGTGCGGTGCCCCCTTCCACCATAGTCCTCGATAATATTGTAGTGGTGCTTAGGCGAAGCCCTGCGACGGTAGTACATCAAGATCGTCACCACGCCGTTGTGCTGACGGAACTCTTCCCTGACACTTTGCTGGATCGGAGTCCGGGGATCGTCATCGAGCTGAACGTGTGCTAGAACTCGGAGGTGCCGTAGTTTCAGTGCTTGATCGGTCGGGCCGTGGAGATGTACGACTACATCAACCAAGTTAACGCTTCCGTTGTCGATCTACAAGGGTACATAGATCACACTCTCCCCCCTCGTTGCTATGCATCACCATGATCTTGCGTGTGCGTAGGAATTTTTTTGAAATTACTACGAAACCCAACAATTACTCAGACTCATCATGGAGTTTCCATTGATCCATATTTCCGACATCATACCTCCTTTATATCCAATAGTAATTTATTTCTTCATCCTCATGGGATATCCCTCATACCGAGATAAAAACTTATACTTATGAAGTCCATATTCCACTTCATGGGACAATCATTATCCTTTCCAGGGTCAAGCGTCCTTACAGGGGAATATTGGCCAGCTCTGCATGGCACTTCTTCAATTGGGAAATGTGAAACACATCATGAACTCCTGACAGTCCTTTGGGTGACTCCAACTTGTTGGCCACTTCTCCCATATGCTCCAAAACTCAGTATGGTCCTACAAATCTCGGGGCTAACTTTCCCTTAACTCCAAATCGTTTAATTCCTCGCAGAGGGGACACACGAGGACATGCTCTATCTCCAATTTCATAGACTACCTCCTTGAATTTTTTTATTCTGCATAACTCTTCTGCCTGGACTGATCTACCTCCAGTCTATCTCGAATCAACTTAACATTCTCTTTGGACTCCTTGATCACCTTTGGTCCAAACAACTGACGGTCTCCAACTTCATCCCACATACTCTTGGGGTATCACACATATCGAGAAAAAACTCGTATTCATTTTGTACGAAATCCACTCAATGGGGTATCCTTATCTTTTCCAGGGGTCAAGGGTTCTTATAGGGTACTACCACCCATAAAATGCACAAATCTTCCATAGACCATATTTCTCATATCCTCAAAAATGGTCAAAATTCTTCTTCATAGAGTATCAACTCATAAAATCCATATCAGTACCAATGATGCTAACTTTATTCACTCTCAATTGATTACAATCTCTCGCTTTTCCATTACATGTCTCAACTCAACACCTCAATATAAAAGAAATGTTCTCACTTCTACAACTCCATTTCTTTTGTTGCAAACTCAACTATATAGCACAAGTTTCCTTCTCCTTGGGGCATTCTCTGGCAAAGTGCCCTGCTCCATTACAACTAAAACATATTACTTCTGACAAGTATCGAGGTTTCCTTTTTGGGCAACTGTTGAGGTAGTGCCCTGACTCCTTGCATCTGTAACAAGTGATATGACTCAGGTCCTTCCTGGAATCCAATCTGCTTCTTTTCCTGGACCTTTCCATGCCAATCATGGCTTCTATTTCTTGTGGGTCATATTCTACTTCCTCTGTCGGGAATTCTACTAGATCCCCATTCATGCAATTCTGGGAGATGTGTCCTTCTTCTCCACATGAATAGCATGACTTGGTGCAGGGTTTAATTGGTTCTTTTTTAGGTGTGTCCTCCATCACAACTTCTTCTAAAATTTCCATGAGGGCTCCTTTCATTACTTCTTTCTTCTGCTGGATGGTTCATTGTACCATGGGGTAAATGTGACACTGAGCAGGATAGTGGGTAGTCCCTTCACACAAGAAACAAGTAATCTGCGTAGTTGGGCATTCTTCAACTGGGTGACTTCCTTCACAATTTGGGCATTCATCCTTGTGTTCTTTATGGTTGTGTCCTATTTCTCCACAAATCTTGCATGCACAAGGTTTCTTCATATCCTTTTCATAAGGCTTCAACTTCTGGGACACAAGCCGAGACTTTGGCAGAGTCAACTTAAATTCTTTCCAAGTGGTTACTCCTTGCCATCCATTGATGGTTTGGTACATCCTCCACCAAGTAGCAGCACCTCTTTCAAAGCACCGAAGAGCATGCTGGATCATATCCTTTCCAACTATAGGATTATTCTTCATGTGATCTTCCATGTTCTGAATCCATCGGTCTGTCTCCAATTGACTCATCGGTTTAGCAAATACGAGCTCATCTCCATTCATCATCTATTGGGTCCATGGGTTATGGGGTGAGATAAGAGAGATAGAGAGGGATACACACAATACAAACAATAGTTTTGAAAAGACAGATTTTATTTGTGGCCGTCGGGAAAAACATCAAACAAATGACAGCTCACAAACGTCGCATCTAACGTAGGTATATAACAAGGGTTTGGTCTTCTAAAGGTCAATAAACCTTCAACGTCACCAAACTCTTCCAGTTTTGTTCATATCTCCGATGGGCTTCTTCCGATCATGCTTGTCCTTCAAGTTCTTTTGCCAAATCATCTCTGTTGACGCGAAGTCTCTCATGACGTCCTTTATTATTCTGGATTTGCGTTCCAAACTTCTGGGTTTCAACATCCTTGGCATGAACCATGGTCTAGTTCCTGACGAATCTCTGGTTTCTCGAGGTTTTGCTCCTCCAGCTTGGCTACTCTCATCTTCAGGGTCCTGAGTTCCTCATGAAATACTTCCTTGTCAAAATACTGCTTCTTGTAGGTCCATCTTAAACTTCTTGATGTACTACTCCAGATCCTGGTGATACACCGGCTAAGGTTAAAACTTCATCTTACTAATAGGTGCTCCATCAGCCTTCTTCCATCAAATCCATTCTGAAGAAATGCATCTTTAACTCAGCACGGTTACAATAGCATCAGCGAGCGATGACATCACGGATAACCATGTTTCTGCTCTTGTCATTCCCATGAGGTATCATTCCATAGTTGATATCTCCTGCCTTAGGGTTTTCTTGACAAATCCTTGAGTTCTTAACTCTACATGCTCTGGTCTTTCTCCGATGCACCTTGATCTCGGGTATTGACAACTTCCATAATCTTTCAAGTTCCATAAGGGTAGCCTTCCTAGTTCATACAAATCTGGGAATTCTTTAGAGCCTTCAAATTCTCCTAGTCTTAGGAGTCTTCAACCGTTGTAGTTTCCATTATTCAGATACACAGTAAAATCCCCTTCATTCCAAAGCGGTCTTAGTTGTCCAATATCTTGTACTTATTGGAGTGGTCTTATCCGTCAAATCTTCGAGTGATCCAAAGGGAAAAGGGATATGGTCTCACTAAAGGGAATTTTTGAAAAAACTCAGAAGAGAAGAGGGGTAAAAGATCTTTTTGAAAGGGAAAGTTGTAGAGAAAAATCTTTGCTATGGGCTTGCCAGTTTCTAGGGTCACGTCCTACAGTCAACATGTGCTCTGATACCATCTTGTAGCGATCCGACCTGAATGGATCAAGTCTCTGTGCTTAAGTGTCATCCCTAGATCGGTATGCTGACACACACAGTACCCGAGGATTTATAACAGAGGTAAATCACATGTAAAAGTAACGTAAATACTATTACCTCAATCCAAAATAGCGGAAGTAACAAGGTTGTGGATTCCCAATAACACCAACGGCAAAGTTGAGTGTAGAAATCGTAACCCTAACGTATCACTTACTCGTCGTAAAATATCCTGCAACATGAGACGTTGCTGCCACAAAGGGTCAGTACATTGAATGTACTGGCAAATTCACACCATAGAGGATGATGAACAAAGGCTATCACTACATGCATATTTGGCTGGTGGAAAAGCTCTATGGTTATAGTTTTTGCGAAAAGCCAATTTTTCCCTACTACAAAGGAATATATTTTATTTAACTATCATGGTGGTTGTTGAACATTGAGAATGGTTGACAGCATTCTCAATCCCAATTAAGTAACATCATTAAACCCAACAAAAGTAATTTAAAGTAACGTGATGAGATCAACAGGATAATCCAAGAACTAGATACTCAAGACATCCATAACCGGGGACACGGCTAATCATGATTAGTTTATACACTCTGCAGAGGTTTGCGCACTTTTCCCCACAAGACTCCATCGCCTACGTTTGGTTTCTCGCACTACATGATGTTTGAGAAGACGGATGACCGAGACATAGTCTTTCAGAAGCGTTTGCACCTTACGATGGGTAGACCGTACCACCTACAACCCCTACATCTGCTAGTCTACCACTGTAAGAGTTCACACGACTTAATCAACTATGCTAGAGCCCATAATAGCTTGTGGCTGCACATGGAAGTTTCTAGTATGAATAATCTCATGACCCATTTGAGCCTGGGTGGCGGTCCATAAAAAAACAGGCAATCCTGGTCTACCCAGGTGCCTAGACAGGCAATCCTGGAATAACCCGGTGCCTCAATCCACCCAGATGTGTGTTTAAGTTGCCACCTTAAGTAAACCATTAATTAACAATCTCACATCTATCATGAATACTCTCAAAAACCCAATCCACGTCTACGAGCATAGTATGGCAATGTAAGCATAACGTAATAATAACTCCCAAGGGTTTGATAATAAACAGGTAATAGGTTCTACCTCATCATCTACTTCCCAACCCACATGTTAATGACATCCTAACCATGCAGTGTTTGAGGATTGGAACTAATGCATAAAAACTGGGTGACAAAAGGGATATGATCAAAGTGTGAACTTGCCTGCAATGTTGATGAAGATGATTCACACTCAAAACTCTTGATAGATCTACTCGTCACACTCCGGTCAATCTATCGTAAGCAAACAATAGTAACCACACATAAGCAATCACTCAAAAGATCAGAAAGAACGAAGAAGACGATTCGGAAACATCAAAACCAAGCAAATAACTCTTGCAACATAAAACAATTTCTAACAGTACCAAAATTATGTGAATTTGGCCTTATTAGAAGGTTTAGGTCAAGAGCTTCGATTTGCAAAAAGAATCAACTCAAACGGAGCTACGAAACTCAAGTTATGATCAAATGAAGTTTGAATTCAAATCTGTTCTAATTCAAATTTTAAACTTTTCAAAAACATGTTTAAGTTGTTTTACTGGATAGAGGAGATCATAACGAAGACGTGAGCGTTGGTTTCGTTGGATTTGGATAAACGGTTGAAAAGTTGTGATAGTTTGAAGATTAGGGACTAAACTATAAATAAAACACTCACAAATAGGTCCCTGGGCGAAAATCTAAAAGAAAAAGAAAAAGAGAAACGCTACCGAATGAATGTTCTCTACAGACCGCTTAAAGGACGAAAACCGTTCGCTACAGATCTAAACGGGTGAACGCTCGCTATCTAACAAAACCAAAAGAAATAAACCGTACTAAAAGAAAAACCGAACTATACATATAAAAAAATCCGGTGGGTTTTCTCGGTTTATACCGGTCGGGGCAAATAAACCGGCGGCGGCGGTTTAGATCGGTGGAGCAGCAGCTCCGGCGAGGGCGGCGAGCTCCGGCGCAGCTACGGCAGCGCGGGCGGCGGGGTGCGGTGCAGGCGATGGCAGCGGGCGGCGCGGGCGGCGGCGCTAGCAGGCGGCAGCGCAGGCGATGAGCGGTGCGGGCGGTGAAGCAAGGTGGCGGCGGCGCGGGTCTGCGGCGTGCGGCGGCGGTGAGATGCGGGGCGGCGCGGCGAGTTACGGGAGGGGCGGCGGCCTTTAAAAGGGCGAGGGGAGGGGAGGTGGTGGCATGGAGGAGGGGCGACGGGCGCCGTGGAGAGGCCGAACTCCGGCGAGTCCCTGTCGGGCACGGCGGGAGCTAGGAGGCGGCTCCAACTTGGGCCGGCTGGCTGGCCTTCGGCCCAGTTGGCCCCGGGGGAATTTTTTAAATTTTTTTTTCCAGACAAACATAATCATAAAAATATAATAAAAGAAAATATTATATAGGCATATAATATATCAAAATTTTCAGAAAAAGATTTTCTACACGGTGAACATTTTTCTTGCATTAAATAGAATACACATAAATTCTAATAATTCAAACAGTGCTACTGGTCTATTAAAATCCAACAAAAATCATTTTAAAAATACCAAAATGATTTCAAATTAATTTTTCTCCAATTTTCTATTGTAGGGAATCATGTTACCCTATTTTCCATGTATTTTGTTTTTGGAGAAAAATAATTTGAATAAAACCCAAATAACTCCAAATTGAAAAATAATTTCAAAAGGATTTTAAATTTTGATCCTTTGAAACTCCCAACTCATATTTCATATAATTTGAAGAAGTCATTTTATCTTCGCTCGTGAAAATCATTGAGTTGCATAAAGTTTCAGAATTGGAAATATTTCCAAATGAAATTCAATTATTTTCAAATACCCTTTCATTTAATTAAATGGAAGAAGTCATGTCATCTTCTCTCCAGGGTTTCGTGGTGAAAAAGAATTTGAATTCCCGGAGATCAAAATGCAAAAATGAAAGTTTGGGAAAGTCCTTTTATTCCCTCTCATTTAACTTTCAAAAAGTTTTGAATTCACTCACTTTCAGACAATCAATCAAACAATCAATCAAATCTTTCTATTTATTATAACATTCCAAAATTTAGAATTTTGGGATGTTACAATCCAACTTTAGTTAAACCGAGTGTGGCTACGCCTGGTCCTTGAGAAGGTTAAAACAACACTAACTTGACAAACTGTCGTTGTGGTTTTGATGCGTAGGTAAGAACTGTTCTTGCTAAGCCCGTAGCAGCCACGTAAAACTTGCAACAACAAAGTAGAGGACGTCTAACTTGTTTTTGCAGGGCATGTTGTGATGTGATATGGTCAAGACATGATGATATATTTTATTGTATGAGATGATCATGTTTTGTAACCAAGTTATCGGCAAATGGCAGGAGCCATATGGTTGTCGCTTTATTGTATGCAATGCAATCGCCCTGTAATTGCTTTACTTTATCACTAAGCGGTAGCGATAGTCGTAGAAGCAATAGTTGGCGAGATGGCAACGATGCTACGATGGAGATCTAGGTGTCACGCCGGTGACGATGGTGATCATGACGGTGCTTCAGAGATGGAGATCACAAGTACAAGATGATGATGGCCATATCATATCACTTATATTGATTACATGTGATATGTATCTTTTATGCATCTTATTTTGCTTTGATTGACGGTAGCATTATAAGATGATCTCTCACTAAATTTCAAGATAAAAGTGTTCTCCCTGAGTATGCACCGTTGCCAAAGTTCGTCGTGCCCAGACACAACGTGATGATCGGGTGTGATAAGCTCTACGTCCATATACAACGGGTGCAAGCCAGTTCTGCACACGCAGAATACTCAGGTTAAACATGACGAGCCTAGCATATGCAGATATGGCCTCGGAACACTAAGACCAAAAGATCGATCGTGAATCATATAGTAGATATGATCAACATAATGATGTTCACCATTGAAAACTACTCCATTTCACGTGATGATTGGTTATGGTTTAGTTGATTTGGATCACGTGATCACTTAGATGATTAGAGAGATGTCTATCTAAGTGGGAGTTCTTAAGTAATATAATTAAATGAAATTAAATTCATCATGAACTTAGTACCTGATAGTATTTTGCATGTCTATGTTTGTTGTAGACAGATGGCTCGTGTTGTTGTTCCGTTGAATTTTAGTGCGTTCCTTGAGAAAGCAAAGTTGAAAGATGATGGTAGCAATTACACGGACTGGGTCCCTAACCTGAGGATTATCCTCATTGCTGCACAGAAGAATTACGTCCTGGAAGCACCGCTAAGTGCCAAACCTGCTACAGGAGCAACACCAGATGTTATGAACACCTGGCAGAGCAAAGCTGATGACTACTCGATAGTTCAGTGTGCCATGCTTTACGGCTTAGAATCGGGACTTCAACGATGTTTTGAATGTCATGGAGCATATGAGATGCTCTAGGAGTTGAAGTTAATATTTCAAGCAAATGCCCGAATTGAGAGATATGAAGTCTCCAATAAGTTCTATAGCTGCAAGATGGAGGAGAATAGTTCTGTCAGTGAGCATATACTCAAAATGTCTGGGTATCATAATCACTTGACTCAACTGGGAGTTAATCTTCCTGTTGATAGTGTCATTGACAGAGTTCTTCAATCACTACCACCAAGCTACAAGAGCTTCATGATGAACTATGATATGCAAGGGATGGATAAGACGATTCCCGAGCTCTTCGCAATGCTAAAGGCTGCGGAGGTAGAAATCAAGAAGGAGCATCAAGTGTCGATGGTTAATAAGACCACCAGTTTCAAGAAAAAGGGCAAAGGGAAGAAGAAGGGGAACTTCAAAAAGAACAGCAAATAAGTTGCTGCTCAAGAGAAGAAACCCAAGTCTGGACCTAAGCCTAAGATTGAGTGCTTCTACTACAAACAGACTGGTCACTGGAAGCGGAACTGTCCCAAGTATTTGGCGGATAAGAAGGATGGTAAGATGAACAAAGGTATATATGATATACATGTTATTGATGTGTACCTTACTAATGCTCGCAGTGGCACCTGGGTATTTGATACTGGTTCTGTTGCTAATATTTGCAACTCAAAACAGGGACTACGGATTAAGCGAACACTGGCTAAGGACGAGGTGACGATGCGCGCGGGAAATGGTTCCAAAGTCGATGTGATCGTAGTCGGCACGCTACCTCTACATCTACCTTCGGGATTAATATTAGACCTAAATAATTGTTATTTGGTGCCAGCGTTAAGCATGAACATTATATCTGGATCTTGTTTGATGCGAGATAGCTATTCATTTAAATCTGAGAATAATGGTTGTTCTATTTATATGAGTAATATCTTTTATGGTCATGCACCCTTAAAGAGTGGTCTATTTTTGATGAATCTCGATAGTACTGATACACATATTCATAATGTTGAAGCCAAAAGATGCAGAGTTAGTAATGATAGTGCAACTTATTTGTGGCACTGCCGTTTAGGTCATATTGGTATAAAGCGCATGAAGAAACTCCATACTGATGGACTTTTGGAATCACTTGATTATGAATAACTTGGTACTTGCGAACCATGCCTCACGGGCAAGATGACTAAAACGTCGTTCTCCGGAACTATGGAGCGAGCAACTGATTTGTTAGAAATCATACATACTGATGTATGTGGTCCAATGAATGTTGAGGCTCGCGGTGGGTATCGTTATTTTCTCACCTTCACAGATGATTTAAGCATATATGGGTATATCTACATAATGAAACATAAGTCTGAAACATTTGAAAAGTTCAAAGAATTTCAAAGTGAAGTTGAAAATCATCGTAACAAGAAAATAAAGTTTCTACGATCAAATCGTGGAGGAGAATATTTGAGTTACGAGTTTGGTCTACATTTGAAACAATGTGGAATAGTTTCACAACTCACGCCACCCGGAACACCACAACGTAATGGTGTGTCCGAACATCGTAATCGTACTTTACTAGATATGGTGCGATCTATGATGTCTCTTACTGATTTACCGCTATCGTTTTGGGGTTATGCTTTAGAGACGGTCGCATTCACGTTAAATAGGGCACCATCAAAATCCATTGAGACGACACCTTATGAGCCATGGTTTGGCAAGAAACCAAAGTTGTCATTTCTTAAAGTTTGGGGCTGCGATGCTTATGTGAAAAAGCTTCAACCTGATAAGCTCGAACCCAAATCAGAGAAATGTGTCTTCATAGGATACCCAAAGGAAACTGTTGGGTACACCGTCTACCACAGATCCGAAGGCAAGACATTAGTTGCTAAGAATGGATCCTTTCTAGAGAAGGAGTTTCTCTCGAAAGAAGTGGGTGGGAGGAAAGTACATGCTCTCTTGTTGGAAAGTAGTTCATCACAGAAACGGGTTCCTATGACGTCTACACCAATTAGTGAGGAAGTTAATGATGATGATCATGAAACTTCAGATCAAGTTATTACTGAACCTCGTAGGTCAACCAGAGTAAGATCCACACCAGAGTGGTACGGTAATCCTGTTCTGAAGGTTATGTTGCTAGACCATGACGAACCTACGAACTATGAAGAAACGATGGTGAGCCAAGATTCTGCAAAATGGCTTGAAGCCATGAAATCTGAGATGGGATCCATGTATGAGAACAAAGTGTGGACTTTCGTTGACTTGCCCGATGATCGGCAAGCCATCGAGAATAAATGGATCTTCAAGAAGACTGATGGTGATGGTAATGTTACTGTCTATAAAGCTCGACTTGTTGCAAAAGGTTTTCGACAAGTTCAAGGGATTGACTACGATGAGACCTTCTCACCCGTAGCGATGCTTAAGTCTGCCCGAATCATGTTAGCAATTGCCGCATTTTATGATTATGAAATTTGGCAAATGGATGTCAAAACTGCATTCCTGAATGGATTTCTGAAAGAAGAGTTGTATATGATGCAACCGGAAGGTTTTGTCGATCCAAAGAGAGCTAACAAAGTGTGCAAGCTCCAGCGATCCATTTATGGACTGGTGCAAGCCTCTCAGAGTTGGAATATACGTTTTGATAGTGTGATCAAAGCATATGGCTTTATACAGACTTTTGGAGAAGCCGGTATTTACAAGAAAGTGAGTGGGAGCTCTGTAGCATTTCTGATATTATATGTGGATGGCATATTACTAATTGGAAATGATATAGAATTTCTGGATAGCATAAAGGGATACTTGAATAAGAGTTTTTCAATGAAAGACCTCGGTGAAGCTGCTTATATATTGGGCATCAAGATCTATAGAGATAGATCAAGACGCTTAATTGGACTTTCACAAAGCACATACCTTGACAAAGTTTTGAAGTTCAAAATGGATCAAGCAAAGAAAGGGTTCTTGCATGTGTTACAAGGTGTGAAATTGAGTAAGACTCAGTGCCCGACCACTGCAGAAGATAGAGAGAAAATGAAAGATGTTCCCTATGCTTCAGCCATAGGCTCTATCATGTATGCAATGTTGTGTACCAGACCTGATGTGTGCCTTGCTATTAGTTTAGCAGGGAGGTACCAAAGTAATCCAGGAGTGGATCACTGGACAGCGGTCAAGAACATCCTGAAATACCTGAAAAGGACGAAGGATATGTTTCTCATTTATGGAGGTGACAAAGAGCTCGTCGTTAATGGTTACGTCGATGCAAGCTTTGACATTGATCCGGACAATTCTAAATCGCAAATCGGATACGTGTTTTTATTAAACGGTGGAGCTGTCAATTGGTGCAGTTCTAAACAAAGCATCGTAGCGGGATCTACATGTAAAGCGGAGTACATAGCTGCTTAGGAAGCAGCAAATGAAGGAGTCTGGATGAAGGAGTTCATATCTGATCTAGGTGTCATACCTAGTGCATCGGGTCCAATGAAAATCTTTTGTGACAATACTGGTGCAATTGTTTTGGCAAAGGAATCCAGATTTCACAAGAGAACCAAGCACATCAAGAGACGCTTCAACTCCATCTGGGATCAAGTCCAGGTGGGAGACATAGAGATTTGCAAAATACATACGGATCTGAATGTTGCAGATCCATTGACTACACCTCTTCCACGAGCAAAACATGATCAGCACCAAGGCTCCATGGGTGTTACAATCATTACTATGTAAACTAGATTATTGACTCTAGTGCAAGTGGGAGACTGAAGGAAATATGCCCTAGAGGCAATAATAAAGTTATTATTTATTTCCTTATTTCATGATAAATGTTTATTATTCATGCTCGAATTGTATTAACCGGAAACATAATACATGTGTGAATACATAGACAAACATAGTGTCACTAGTATGCCTCTACTTGACTAGCTCATTGATCGAAGATGGTTAAGTTTCCTAACCATAGACATGATTTGTTATTTGATCAATTGGATCACATCATTAGGATAATGATGTGATTGACTTGACCCATTCTGTTAGCTTAGCACTTGATCGTTTGTTTACTTCTATTGCTTTCTTCATGACTTATACATGTTCTTATGACTATGAGATTATGCAACTCCCGAATACCGGAGGAACACTTTGTGTGCTACCAAACGTCACAACGTAACTGGGTGATTATAAAGGTGCTCTACAAGTGTCTCCGATGGTACTTGTTGAGTTGGCATAGATCAAGATTAGGATTTGTCACTCCGATTGTCGGAGAGGTATCTCTGGGCCCTCTCGGTAATACACATCACTATAAGCTTCCAAGCATGATAACTAATGACTTAGTTACAGGATGATGTATTATGGAATGAGTAAAGAGACTTGCCGGTAACGAGATTGAACTAGGTATTGGGATACCGACGATCGTATCTCGGGCAAGTAACATACCGATGACAAAGAGAATAACGTATAGTGTTGTGCGGTTTTACCAATAAAGATCTTCGTAGAATATGTAGGAATCAATATGAGCATCCAGGTTCCGCTATTGGTTATTGACCGGAGATGTGTCTCAGTCATGTCTACATAATTCTCGAACCCGTAGGGTCCGCACGCTTAAAGTTCTGTGATGATCGGTTTCATGAGTTTATATGTTTTGATGTACCGAAGGTAGTTCGGAGTCACAGATTTGACCACAGACATGACGAGGAGTCTCGAATGGTTGAGACATAAAGATTGATATATTGGAAGACTACATTTGGACATCTGAATAGTTCCGGGTGAAATCAGGATTTTACCAGAGTACCTGAGGGGTTACCGGAACCCCCCGGGGACTAATGGGCCTTGTTGGGCCATAAGGGAAAGAGAGGGGCCGGCCTAGGGCAGGCAGCGCGCCCCCTTCCCCCTGTCCGGATTGGACTAGGAGAAGGGGGTGGCGCCCCCCTTTCCTTCTCTTTCTCTCCCTGCCTTTCCCCCTCCTAGTAGGAGTAGGAAAGGGAGGAATCCTACTCCTACTAGGAGGAGGATTCCTCCTCCTAGGCGCGCCAACAAGGGCCGGCCGGCATTCCCCTTGCTCCTTTATATACAGGGGTAGGGGGCACCTCTAGACACACAAGTTGATCACAAAGATCTCTCCCGGCCGTGTGCGGTGCCCCCCTCCACCATAATCCACCTCGGTCATACTATAGCGGTGTTTAGGCGAAGCCCTACTGCAGTAACTTCATCAACATCGTCACCACGCCGTCGTGCTAACGAAACTCTTCCCTGAGCTGTACTGGATCATGAGTTCGTGGGACGTCATTGAGCTGAACGTGTGCTGAACACGGAGGTGCCGTACGTTCGGTACTGAGGATCGGTCGATTGTGAAGACGTACAACTACATCAACCGCATTGTCATAACGCTTCCGCTTAACGGTCTACGAGGGTACGTGGACAACACTCTCCCCTCTCGTTGCTACGCATCACCATGATCCCGTGTGTGCGTAGGAAAATTTTGAAATTACTATGTTCTCCAACAGACCGAGACTCATCTCCGGTCAATAACCAATAGCGGAACCTAGATGCTCATATTGGTTCCTACATATTCTACGAAGATCTTTATCGGTCAAATTGCATAACAGTATACGTTGTTCGCTTTGTCATCGGTATGTTGCTTGCCCGAGATTCGATCATTGGTATCTCAATACCTAGTTCAATCTCGTTACCGGCAATTCTCTTTACTCGTTCCGTAATGCTACATCCCGTAACTAACTCATTAGCTACATTGCTTGCAAGGCTTATAGTGATGTGCATTATCGAGAGGGCCCAGAGATACCTCTCCGACAATCGAGGTGACAAATCCTAATCTTGATCCATGCCAACTCAACAAACACCATTGGAGACACCTGTAGAGCACCTTTATAATCACCCAGTTACGTTGTGACGTTTGGTAGCACGCAAAGTGTTCCTCCGGTATTCGGGAGTTGCATGATCTCATAGTCATAGGAACATGTGTAGTTATGGTAAAAGTAATAGCAACAAAACAAAACGATCATCGTGCTAAGCTAACGGATGGGTCAAGTCAATCACATCATTCTCTAGTGATGTGATCCCATTAATCAAATGACAACTCATGTATATGGTTAGGAAACATAACCATCATTGATTCAAAGAGCTAGTCGAGTAGAGGCAAACTAGTGACACTTTGGTTGTCTATGTATTCACACATGTACTAAGTTTCTGGTTAATACAATTCTAGCATGAATAATAAACATTTATCATGATATAAGGAAATATAAATAACAGCTTATTATTGCCTCTAGGGCATATTTCCTTTAGTCTCCCACTTGCACTAGAGTCAATAATCTAGATTACATTGTAATGATTCTAACACCCATGGAGTCTTGGTGTTGATCATGTTTTTCTCATGAGAGAGGCTTAGTCAACGGGTCTGCAACATTCAGATCTGTATGTATCTTGCAAATATCTATGTCTCCCTCCTTGACTTGATCGCGGATGGAATTGAAGCGTCTCTTGATGTGCTTGGTTCTCTTGTGAAATTTGGATTCCTTTGCCAAGGCAATTGCTCCAGTATTGTCACAAAAGATTTTCATTGGAACTGATGCACTAGGTATGAAACCTAGATCGGATATGAACTCCTTCATCCAGACTCCTTCATTTGCTGCTTCCGAAGCAGCTATGTATTCCGCTTCGCACGTAGATCCCGCCACGAGGCTCTGCTTGGAACTGCACCAACTGACATCTCCACCATTTAATAAAAACATGTATACGGTTTGTGACTTAGAGTCATCCGGATCAGTGTCAAAGCTTGCATTGACGTAACCGTTTACAACAAGCTCTTTGTCACCTCCATATACGAGAAACATATCTTTAGTCCTTTTCGGGTATTACAGGATGTTCTTGACCGCTGTCCAGTGATCCACTCCTGGATTACTTTGGTTCCTTCCTGCTAAACTTATAGCAAGGCACACATCAGGTCTGGTACACAACATTGCATACATGATAGAGCCTATGGATGAAGCATAGGGAACACCTTTCATTTTCTCTCTATCTTCTGTAGTGATCGGGCATTGAGTCTGACTCAACTTCACACCTTGTAATACAGGCAAGAACCCTTTCTTTGCCTGATCCATTTTGAACTTCTTCAAAACTTTATCAAGGTATGTGCTTTGTGAAAGTCCAATTAAGCGTCTTGATCTATCTCTATAGATCTTGATGCCCAATATATAAGCAGCTTCACCGAGGTCTTTCATTAAAAAAATTCTTATTCAAGTATCATGTTATGCTATTCAGAAATTCAGTATCATTTCCGATTAATAATATGCCATCTACATATAATATCAAAAATGCTACGGAGCTCCCACTCACTTTCTTGTAAATACAGGATTCTCCAAAAGTCTGTATAAAACCATATGCTTTGATCACACTATCAAAGCGTATATACCAACTCCGAGAGGCTTGCACTAGGCCATAAGTGGGTCACTGGAGCTTGCACACTTTGTTAGCACCTTTTGGATCGACAAAACCTTCTGGTTGCATCATATACAACTCTTCTTTAAGATATCTGTTAAGGAATGCAGTTTTGACATCCGTTTGTCGAATTTCATAATCATAAAATGCGGCAATTGCTAACATGATTCGGACGGACTTAAGCATCGCTTCGGGTGAGAAGGTCTCCTCATAATCAACTCCTTGAACATGTCGAAAACCTTTCGCGACAAGTCGAGCTTTGTAGACAATAACATTACCGTCAGTGTCAGTCTTCTTCTTGAAGATCCATTTATTCTCTATGGCCTGCCGATCATCGGGCAAGTCAACCAAAGTCCACACTTTGTTCTCATACATGGATCCCATCTCAGATTTCCTGGCTTCAAGCCATTTTGTGGAATCTGGGCTCATCATCGCTTCATCATAGTTCGTAGGTTCGTCATGGTCAAGTAACATGACATCCAGAACAGGATTACCGTACCACTCTGGTGCGGATCTTACTTTGGTTGACCTACGAGGTTCGGTAGTAACTTGATCGGAAGTTTCATGATCATCATCATTAGCTTCCTCACTTACTGGTGTAGGAATCACTGGAACTGATTTCAGTGATGAACTACCTTCCAATAAGGGAGAAGGTACAATTACCTCATCAAGTTCTACTTTCCTCCCACTCACTTCTTTCGAGAGAAACTCCTTCTCTAGAAAGGATCCATTCTTAGCAACGAATACCCTGCCTTCGGATATGTGATAGAAGGTGTGCCCAACAGTCTCCTTTGGGTATCCTATGAAGACACATTTCTCCTATTTGGGTTCGAGCTTATCAGGTTGAAGCTTTTTCACATAAGCATCGCAGCCCCAAACATTAAGAAACGACAACTTGGGTTTCTTGCCAAACCACAGTTCATAAGGTGTCGTCTCGACAGATTTAGATGGTGCCCTATTTAACGTGAATGCAGCTGTCTCTAAAGCGTAACCCCAAAACGATAGCGGTAAATCAGTGAGAGACATCATAGATTGCATCATATCTAGTAAAGTACAATTACGACGTTCGGACACACCATTACGCTGTGGTGTTCCAGGTGGCGTGAGTTGCGAAACTATTCGGCATTGTCTCAAATGAAGTCCAAACTCATAACTCAATTATTCGTCTCCATGATCAGATCGTAGAAACTTGATTTTCCTGTTATGATGATTTTCGACTTCACTCTGAAATTCTTTGAACTTTTCAAATGTTTCAGACTTATGTTTCATTAAGTAGATATACCCATATCTGCTCAAATCATCTGTGAAGGTGAGAAAATAACGATACCCGCCGCGAGCCTCAATATTCATCGGACCACATACATCAGTATGTATGATTTCCAACAAATCTGTTGCTCGCTCCATTGTTCCGGAGAACGGCGTTTTAGTCATCTTGCCCATGAGGCATGGTTCGCAAGTTCCAAGTGATTCATAATCAAGTGATTCCAGAAGTCCATCAGAATGGAGTTTCTTCATGCGCTTTACACCAATATGACCTAAACGGCAGTGCCACAAATAAGTTGCACTATCATTATCAACTCTGCATCTTTTGGCTTCAATAGTATGAACATGTGTATCACTACTATCAAGATTTAGTAAAAATAGACCACTCATCAGGGGTGCATGACCATAAAAGATATTACTCATATAAATAGAACAACCATTATTCTCTGGTTTAAATGAATAACCATCTCGCATCAAACAAGATCCGGATATAATGTTCATGCTCAACGCTGGCACCAAATAACAATTATTTAGGTCTAATACTAATCCCGAAGGTAGATGTAGAGGTAGCGTGCCGACGACGATCACATCGACTTTGGAAGCATTTCCCACGCGCATCGTCACCTCGTCCTTAGCCAATCTTCGCTTAATTCGTAGCCCCTGTTTCGAGTTGCAAATGTTAGCAACTGAACCAGTATCAAATACCCAGGCATTACTGCGAGCATTAGTAAGGTACACATCAATAACATGTATAACAAATATACCTTTCACTTTGCCATACTTCTTCTCCGCCAAATACTTAGGGCAGTTCCGCTTCCAGTGACCAGTTCCTTTGCAGTATAAGCACTCAGTCTCAGGCTTAGGTCCAGACTTGGGTTTCTTCACTTGAGCAGCAACTAGCTTGTTGTTCTTCTTGAAGTTCCCCTTCTTTCCTTTTCCCTTTTTCTTGAAACTGGTGGTCTTGTTGACCATCAACACTTGATGCTTCTTCTTGATTTCTACCTCCGCAACCTTTAGCATTGTGAAGAGCTCGGGAATCATCTTATCCATCCCTTGCATATTATAGTTCATCACGAAGCTCTTGTAGCTTGGTGGCAGTGATTGAAGAACTCTGTCAATGACACTATCATCAGGAAGATTAACTCCCAGTTGAGTCAAGTGGTTGTGGTACCCAGACATTTTGAGTCAAGTAGTTCTGTCGGTGAACATATACTCAGAATGTCTGGGTACCACAACCACTTGACTCAACTGGGAGTTAATCTTCCTGATGATAGTGTCATTGACAGAGTTCTTCAATCACTGCCACCAAGCTACAAAAGCTTCATGATGAACCATAATATGCAAGGGATGGATAAGACAATTCCCAAGCTCTTCGCGATGCTAAAGGCTGCGGAGGTAGAAATCAAGAAGGAGCATCAAGTGTTGATGGATAACAAGACCACTAGTTTCAAGAAAAAGGGCAAAGGGAAGAAGGGGAACTTCAAGAAGAACGGCAAGCAAGTTGCTGCTCAAGTGAAGAAGCCCAAGTTTGGACCTAAGCCTGAGACTGAGTGTTTCTACTGCAAAGGGACTGGTCACTGGAAGCGGAACTGCCCCAAGTATTTGGCGGATAAGAAGGATGGCAAAGTGAAAGGTATATTTCATATACATGTTATTGGTGTGTACCTTACTAATGCTCGTAGTAGCGCCTGGGTATTTGATAGTGGTTCTGTTGCTCATATTTGCAACTCAAAACAGGGGCTACGGATTAAACGAAGATTGGCTAAGGACGAGGTGACGATGCGCGTGGGAAATGGTTCCAAAGTCGATGTGATCACCGTCGGCACGCTACCTCTACATCTACCGTCGGGATTAGTTCTAGACCTAAATAATTGTTATTTCATGCCAGCGTTAAGCATGAACATTATATCTGGATCTTGTTTGATGCGAGACGGTTATTCATTTAAATTAGAGAATAATGGTTGTTCTACTTATATGAGTAATATCTTTTATGGTCATGCACCCTTGATGAGTGGTCTATTTTTGTTAAATCTTGATTGTAGTGACACACATATTCATAATATTGAAGCCAAAAGATGCAAGGTTAATAATGATAGTGCAACTTATTTGTGGCACTGCCGTTTAGGTCATATTGGTGTAAAGCGCATGAAGAAACTCCATGTTGATGGGCTTTTGGAATCACTTGATGCTTGCGAACCATGCCTCATGGGCAAGATGACCAAGACTCGATCCATTCTATGAAACAATGGAGTGAGCAATTGACTTATTAGAAATAATACATACTGATGTATGCGGTCCGATGAGTGTTGAGGCTCGCGGTGGGTATCGTTATTTTTTGACCTTCACAGATGATTTGAGCGGAATGGGTATATCTACTTGATGAAACATAAGTCTGAAACATTTGAAAAGTTCAAAGAATTTCAGAGTGAAGTGGAAAATCATAGTAACAAGAAAATAAAGTTTCCACGATTTGACCGTGGAGGTGAATATTTGAGTTATGAGTTTGGTCTTCATTTGAAACAATGTGGAATAGTTTCACAACTCACGCCACCTGGAACACCACAGCGTAATGGTGTGTCTGAACGCCGTAACAGTACTTTATTAGATATGGTGCGATCTATGATGTCTCTTACTGATTTACCACTATCGTTTTGGGGTTATGCTTTAGAGATGGCTGCATTCACGTTAAATAGGGCACCATCTAAATCCATTGAGACGACACCATATGAATTGTGGTTTACTAAGAAACCTAAGTTGTCGTTTCTTAAAGTTTGGGGTTGCGATGCTTATGTGAAAAAGCTTCAACCTGATAAGCTCGAACCCAAATCGGAGAAATGTGTCTTCATAGGATACCCAAAGGAAACTGTTGGGTACACCTTCTATCACAGATCCAAAGGCAAGATATTCGTTGCTAAGAATGGATCCTTTCTAGAGAAGGAGTTTCTCTCGAAAGAAGTGAGTGGGAGGAAAGTAGAACTTGATGAGGTAAGTGTACCTTCTCCCGTATTGGAAAGTAGTTCATCACAGAAATCAGTTCTAGTGATTCCTACACCAATCAGTGAGGAAGTTACTGATGATGATAATGGAACTTATGATCAAGTTACTACCAAACCTCGTAGGTCAACCAGAGTACGATCCGCACCAGAGTGGTACGGTAATCCTGTTCTGGAGGTCATGTTACTTGACCATGATGAACCTATGATATGTCTCCAATGTATCTATAATTTTTGATTGTTCCATGCTATTATATTATCTGTTTTGGATGTTTAATGGGCTTTAGTATGCTCTTTTATATTATTTTTGGGACTAACCTATTAACCGGAGGCCCAGTGCCAGTTTCTGTTTTTTTGCCTATTTCAGTGTTTCATAGAAAAGGAATATCAAACGGAATCCAAACGGAATGAAACCTTCGTGAGGATCTTTCTTGGAACAAACGCAATCCAGGAGTCTTGGAGTGGAAGTCTGGAAGTCTGTGAGGCGGCCACGAGGTAGGAGGGCACGCCCAGGGGGTAGGCGCGCCCCCACCCTTGTGGGCCCCAAAGAGCTCCACCGACGTACTTCTTTCGCCTATATGTACTCTTATACCCTAAAAGCATCCAAGAGAGCCATGAAACCACTTTTGCACTGCGGCAACCTTGTGTACCCATGAGATCCCATCTGGGGCCTTTTCCGGTGGTCTGCCGGAGGGGGATTCGATCACAGAGGGCTTCTACATCAATACCATAGCCTCTCCGATGATGTGTGAGTAGTTTACCACAGACCTTCGGGTCCATAGTTATTAGCTAGATGGCTTCTTCTCTCTCTTTGGTTCTCAATACAAAGTTCTCCTCGATGTCCTTGGAGATCTATTCGATGTAATTCTTTTTGTGGTGTGTTTGCCGAGATCCGATGAATTGTGGATTTATGATCAAGTTTATCTATGAATAATATTTGGTTCTTCTCTAAATTCTTATATGCATGATTTGATATCTTTGCAAGTCTCTTCGAATTATCGGTTTAGTTTGGCCTACTAGATTGATCTTTCTTGTAATGGGAGAAGTGCTTAGCTTTGGGTTCAATCTTGCGGTGTCCTTTCCCAGTGACAGTAGGGGCAGCAAGGCACGTATTGTATTGTTGCCATCGAGGATAAAAATATGGGGTTTATATCATATTGCTTGAGTTTATCCCTCTACATCATGTCATCTTGCCTAAAGCATTACTCTGTTCTTATGAACTTAATACTCTAGATGCATGCTGGATAGCAGTCGATGTGTGGAGTAATAGTAGTAGATGCAGAATTGTTTCGGTCTACTTAACATGGACGTGATGCCTATATTCATAATGCCTATATATTCTCATAACTATGCGCTCTTCTATCAATTGCTCGGCAGTAATTTGTTCACCCACCGTAATACATGCTATCATGAGAGAAGCCACTAGTGAAACCTATGGCCCCTGGGTCTCTTCCTTATTATATTGCATCTCTTTTATTAGTGCATCTCGTTTACTATTTTGCAATCTTTACTTTCAAACCTATACAACAAAAATACCGAAAATATTTATCTTACTATCTTTATCAGATCTCACTTTAGCAAGTGACCATGAAGGGATTGACAACCCCTTTATCGCGTTGTTGCGAGGTTCTTGATTGTTTGTGCGGATACTAGGTGACTTGCATGTTATCTCCTACTGGGTTGATACCTTGGTTCTCAAAAACCAAGGGAAATATTTACGCTACTTTGTTGCATCGCCCTTTCCTCTTCAAGGGAAAACCAACGCATGCTCAGGAGGTAGCAAGAAGGATTTCTAGCGCTGTTGCCGGGGAGATCTACGCTCAAGTCAAGACATACCAAGTACCCATCATAAACTCGTCTCTCTCGCATTACATTATTTTCCATTTGCCTCTTGTTTTCCTCTCCCCGACTTCACCTTTGCCGTTTTATTCGCCCTTTTCTGGTCGCCTCTTTCGCTTGCATCTTGTGTGCCTATTTGCCCTGATGGCCTTGCCTAAAAGCGTTGATCCTCACCTTAGAAGGTTGGAAGAAATTGAGAACAACGTTAGAAGCTTTATGTCTTTGCAATTTGAGCATAATAATTTCTTCAGAAACAAGCTTAAAGAACAGAAAGGCTTTATGGAGTACATGAATAAAGAGCTTGATGATATGTCTAAAGAATTTTATGGTTTGAAATCTCAGTTTGCCCATCTTGAAAATTCAGTAGGCCAAATTTCAGATAAGCAAGCCACCATATTTAATAAGATGGCCGCTAAACCGGAAGATCTAGAGGAAAATAATGATGAAGATCTAAAAGTGATTGATGTGTCTCCTATTAAGTCTTTTTTTTCATTATGAATCTTGATAAAGATGGGACTGGGGATGAGTCAACTTTAGTTAAAAGGCATCCCAATGATTCGGAGTTTTTAGATCTTGATGTTAAAATTAATAAAAGTGGGATTGAAGAGGTCAAAACTTTACATAGCAATGAACCCACTATTTTGGATTTCAAGGAATTTAATTATGATAATTGCTCTTTGATAGATTGTATTTCCTTTTTGTAATCCGTGTTAACTTCTCCTCATGCTTATGATCAAAATAAAGCTTTTACTAAACATATCGTTGATGCTTTAATGCAATCCTATGAAGAAAAGCTTGAACTAGAAGTTTCTATTCCTAGAAAAATTTATGATGAGTGGGAACCTACTATTAATATTAATATTAAAGATTATGAATGCTATGCTTTGTGTGATTTGGGTGCTAGTGTTTCAAAAACTTTGTGTGATGTGTTAGCTTTCTGTGAATTTGATGATTGGTCTTTAAATTTGCACCTTGCGGATTCCACCATTAAAAGAATCTATGGGAAGGATTAATGATGTTCTTATTGTTGCAAATAGGAATTATGTGCCCGTAGATTTCATCGTTCTTGATATAGATTGCAATCCTACATGTCCTATTATTCTTGGCAGACCTTTCCTTAGAACGATTGGTGCAATTATTGACATGAAAGAAGGGGATATTAGATTCCAATTTCCGTTATGGAAAGGCATGGAACACTTTCCTAGAAAGAAAATTAAATTGCCTTATGAATCAATTATGAGAGCCACCTATGGATTGCATACCAAAGATGACAATACCTAGATCTATGCTTGCTTTTATGCCTAGCTAGGGGCGTTAAACGATAGCGCTTGTTGGGAGGCAACCCAATTTTATTTTTAATCTTTACTTTTTGTTCCTTTTTAGTAATAAATAATATATATAGACTTTGTTACGATTGTGTTTGTTATATTTTAATTAGTGTTTCTGCCAAGTAAAGCCTTTAGGATCTTCTTGGGTGATTGTTGTTTGATCTTGCTGATAAAAACAGAAAGTATGCGCTCACGAGAATAATTTTCATTTTTTACCAGAGAGCGATAAAATAGCACTTCCAACTGCAGTAGATCAATATACAAATTATTTAGGTCGTCCTAAGTTTTCAGAATTTTTGGAGTTACAGAATTATTCGAAACCTCCAGATTGCTACAGACTGTTCTGTTTTGACAGATTCTGTTTTTCGTGTGTTATTTGCTTATTTTGATGAATCTATGGCTAGTATCGAGGGGTATGAACCATAGAGAAGTTGGAATACAGTAGGTTTAACACCAATATAAATAAAGAATGAGTTAATTACAGTACATTAAAGTGGTGGTTTGTTTTCTTATACTAATGGAGCTCTCGAGATTTTCTGTTGTGAAGTTTTCAAGTTTTTGGGTAAAGATTTGATGGATTTTGGAACAAGGAGTGGCAAGAGCCTAAGCTTGGGGATGCCCCGAAAGGCATCCCCTCTTTTGTCTTCGTCTATCGGTAACTTTACTTGAGGCTATATTTTTATTCACCACACATGATATGTGTTTTGCTTGGAGCGTCTTGTATGATTTGAGTATTTGCTTTTTAGTTTACCACAATCATCCTTGATGTACACACCTTTTGGGAGAGACACACATGAATTGGAATTTATTAGAATACTCTATGTGTTTCATTTATATCTTTTGAGCTAGATAATTTTTCTCTAGTGCTTCACTTATATCTTTTTAGAGCACGATGGTGGTTTTATTTTATAGAAATTATTGATCTCTCATGCTTCACTTATATTATTTTGAGAGTCTTTTAGAACAGCATGGTAATTTGCTTTGGTTATAAAATTAGTCATAATATGATGGGCATTCAAGATGGGTATGATAAAAACTTTCATATATAGTGCATTGAATAGTTTAATACTTGATAATTGTTTTGAGATATAAAGATGGTAATATTAGAGTCATGCTAGTTGAGTAATTGTGAAATTGAGAAATACTTGTGTTGAGGTTCTCAAGTCCCGTAGCATGCACGTATATTAACCATTGTGTGACAAATTTGAAGCATGGGGTGTTCTTTGATTGCTTTCCTTATGAGTAGCGGTCGGGGACAAGTGATGGTATTTTCCTACCAATCTATCCCCTAGGAGCATGCGCGTAGTGCTTGGTTTTGATGACTTATAGATTTTTGCAATAAGTATGTGAGTTCTTTATGACTAATGTTGAGTCCATGGATTATACGCACTCTCACCCTTCCACCATTGCTAGCCTTTCTTGTGCCGCGAAACTTTCGACGGTACCATAAACCCATCATTTACCTTCCTCAAAACAGCCACCATACCTACCTATTATGGCATTTCCATAGCCATTCCGAGATATGTTGCCATGCAACTTTCCACCGTTCCATTTATTAGGACGTGCTTCATCATAGTCATATTGCTTTGCATGATCATGTAGTTGACATCGTATCTGTGGCATGGCCACCATTCATAATTTATACATGTCACTCTTGATTCATTGCACATCCCGGTACACCGCTGGAGGCATTCACATAGAGTCATATTTTGTTCTAAGTATCGAGTTGGAAGTAAATAAAAGTGTGATGATGTTCATCATTAGAGCATTGTCCCATGTGAGGAAAGGATGATGGAGACTATGATTCCCCCACAAGTTGGGATGAGACTCTGGACGAAAAAAAAGGCCATAAAAAGAGAAGGCCCAAACAAAAAATGAGAGAAAAAGAGAGAAGGGGAAATGTTAATATCCTTTTTCCACACGTGTGCTTCAAAGTAGCACCATGATCTTCATGATAGAGTCTCTTATGTTGTCACTTTCATATACTAGTGGGAATTTTTCATTATAGAACTTGGTTTGTATATTCCAATGATGGGCTTCCTCAAATTGCCCTAGGTCTTCGTGAGCAAGCAAGCTGGATGCACACCCACTTAGTTTCTTTTGTTGAGCTTTCATACACTTATAGCTCTAGTGCATCTGTTGCATGGCAATCCCTACTCACTCACATTGATATTTATTGATGGGCATCTCCATGGCCCGTTGATACGCCTAGTTGATGTGAGACTATCTTCCACCTTTTTGTCTTCTCCACAACCACCATTCTATTCCGCCTATAGTGTTATGTCCATGGCTCATGCTCATATATTGCGTGGAAGTTGAAAAAGTTTGAAAAGGCTAAGTATGAAACAATTGCTTGGCTTGTCATTGGGGTTGTGCATGATGGGAGCATTTTGTGTGACGGAAATGAAGCATGGCCAAACTATATGATTTTGTAGGGATGAGCTTTCTTTGGCTATGTTATTTTGTGAAGACATAATTGCTTGGTTAGCATGCTTGAAGTATTATTATTTTAATGTCAATATTAAACTTTTGTCTTGAATCTTTTGGATCTGAATATTCATGCCACAATAAAGAAAATTACATTGAAAATTATGTTAGGTAGCATTCCACATAAAAAAATTCTGTTTTTATCACTTACCTACTCGAGGACGAGCAGGAATTAAGCTTGGGGATGCTTGATATGTCTCCAACGTATCTATAATTTTTGATTGTTCCATGCTATTATATTATCTGTTTTGGATGTTTAATGGGCTTTAATATGCTCTTTTATATTATTTTTTGGACTAACCTATTAACCGGAGGCCCAGTGCCAGTTTCTGTTTTTTTGCCTATTTCAGTGTTTCGTACAAAAGGAATATCAAACGGAATCCAAACGGAATGAAACCTTCGCGAGGATCTTTCTTGGAACAAACGTAATCCAGGAGACTTGGAGTGGAAGTATGGAAGTCCGCGAGGCGGCCACGAGGTAGGAGGGCACGCCTAGGGGGGTAGGCGCGCACCCACCCTCGTGGGCCCTACGAAGCTCCACCGACGTACTTATTTCGCCTATATATATACTCTTATACCCTAAAAACATCCAGGACAGCCACGAAACCACTTTTCCACCGCCGCAACCTTATGTACCCGTGAGATCCCATCTGGGGCCTTTTTCGGCGATCTGCCGGGGGGGGGGATTCGATCACGGAGGGCTTCTACATCAACACCATAGCCTCTCTGATGATGTGTGAGTAGTTTACCATAGACCTTCGGGTCCATAGTTATTAGCTAGATGGCTTCTTCTCTCTCTTTGGTTCTCAAAACAAAGTTCTCCTCGATTCTCTTGGAGATCTATTCGATGTAATTCTTTTTGCGATGTGTTTGCCAAGATCCGATGAATTGTGGATTATGATCAAGTTTATCTATGAATAATATTTGGTCCTTCTCTGAATTCTTATATGCATGATTTGATATCTTTGTAAGTCTCTTCGAATTATCGGTTTAGTTTGGCCTACTAGATTGATCTTTCTTGCAATGGGAGAAGTGCTTAGCTTTGGGTTCAATCTTGTGTGACCTTTCCCAATGACAGTAGGGGCAGCAAGGCACGTATTGTATTGTTGCCATTGAGGACAAAAAGATGGGGTTTATATCATATTGCTTGAGTTTATCCCTCTACATCAGGTCATCTTGCCTAAAGCATCACTTTGTTCTTATGAACTTAATACTCTAGATGCATGCTGGATAGGGGTCGATGTGTGGAGTAATAGTAGTAGATGCAGAATTGTTTCGGTCCACTTAACACAGACGTGATGCCTATATTCATAATCATTGCCTAGATATTCTCATAACTATGCACTCTTCTATCAATTGCTCGGCAGTAAATTTTTTACCCACCGTAATACATGCTATCATGAGAGAAGCCACTACCGAAACCTATGGCCCCGAGGTCTCTTCCTTATTATATTGCTCTTTTATTATCGCAAGTCGTTTACTATTTTGCAATCTTTACTTTCCAATCTATACAACCAAAATACCAAAGATATTTATCTTACTATCTTTATCAGATCTCACTTTCGCAAGTGACCGTGAAGGGATTGACAACCCCTTTATCGCGTTGGTTGTGAGGTTCTTGATTGTTTGTGCAGGTACTAGGTGACTTGCGTGTTATCTCCTACTAGATAGATACCTTGGTTCTCAAAAAGTGAGGGAAATACTTACGCTACTTTGCTGCATCACCCTTTCCTCTTCAAGGGAAAACCAACGCATGCTCAAGAGGTAGCAACCTACGAACTATGAGGAAGCGATGATGAGCCCAGATTCCGCGAAATGTCTTGAGGCATTGAAATCTGAGATGGGATCCATGTATGAGAACAAAGTGTGGACTTTGGTTGGCTTGCCCGATGATCGGCAAGCCATAGAGAATAAATGGATCTTCAAGAAGAAGACTTACGCTGACGGTAATGTTACTATCTACAAAGCTCAACTTGTTGCGAAAGGTTTTTGACAAGTTCAAGGAGTTGACTACGATGAGACTTTCTCACCCGTAGCAATGCTTAAGCCTGTCCAAATCATGTTAGCAATTGCCGCATTTAATGATTATGAAATTTGGCAAATGGATGTCAAAACTGCATTCCTTAATGGATATCTTAAAGAAGAGTTGTATATGATGCAACCAGAAGGTTTTGTCGATCCAAAAGATGCTAACAAAGTGTGCAAGCTCCAGTGATCCATTTATGGACTGGTGCAAGCCTCTCGGAGTTGGAATATACGCTTTGATAGTGTGATCAAAGCATATGGTTTTATACAGACTTTTGGAGAAGCCTGTATTTACAAGAAAATGAATGGGAGCTATGTAGCATTTCTAATATTATATGTGGATGACATATTATTCATTGGAAATAATACAGAATTTCTGGATAGCATAAAAGGATACTTTAATAAGAATTTTTCAATGAAAGACCTCGGCCAAGCTGCTTATATATTGGACACCAAGATATATAGAGATAGATCAAGATGCTTAATTGGACTTTCACAAAGCACATACCTTGATAAATTTTTGAAGACATTCAAAATGGATCAGTCAAAGAAAGGGTTCTCGCCTGTGTTACAAGGTGTGAAGTTGAGTTAGACTCAATGCCCGGCCACTTCAGAAGATAGAGAGAAAATGAAAGTCATTCCCTATGCCTCAGCCATAGGTTCTATCATGTATGCAATGTTGTGTACCAGACCTGATGTGTGCCTTGCTATAAGTTTAGCAGGGAGGTACCAAAGTAATCCAGGAGTAGATCACTGGACAGCGGTCAAGAACATCCTGAAATACCTGAAAAGGACTAAGGATATGTTTCTCGTTTATGGAGGTGACAAAGAGCTCGTTGTAAATGGTTATGTTGATGCAAGATTTGACACTGATCCGGATGACTCTAATTAACAAACCGGTTACGTATTTATATTGAATGGTGGAGCTATCAGTTGGTGTAGTTCCAAGCAGAGCGTCATGGCGGGATCTATATGTGAAGCGGAGTACATAGCTGCTTCGGAAGCAGAAAATGAATGAGTTTGGATGAAGGAGTTCATATCCGATCTAGGTGTAATACCTAGTGCATCGGGTCCAATGAAAATCTTTTGTGACAATACTAGAGCAACTGCCTTGGTGAAGGAATCCAGATTTCACAAGAGAACCAAACACATCAAGAGATGCTTCAATTCCATCCGCGATCAAGTCAAGGAGGGACACATAGAGATTTGCAAGATACATACGGATCTAAATGTTGCGGACCCATTGACTAAGCCTCTTCCACGAGCAAAACATGATCAGCACCAAGGCTCCATGGGTGTTAAAATCATTACTGTGTAATCTAGATTATTGACTCTAGTGCAAGTGGGAGACTAAAGGAAATATGCCCTAGAGGCAATAATAAAGTTGTTATTTATATTTCCTTATATCATGATAAATGTTTATTATTCTTGCTAGAATTGTATTAACCGAAAAATTAGTACATGTGTGAATACATAGACAAACATAGTGTCCCTAGTATGCCTCTACTAGACTAGCTCGTTAATCAAAGATGGTTAAGTTTCCTAAACATAGACATGTGTTATCATTTGATGAACGGGATCACATCATTAGAGAATGATGTGATGGACAAGACCCATCCGTTAGCTTGGCATAATGATCGTTTAGTTTTATCGCTATTGCTTTCTTCATAACTTATACATGTTCCTCTGACTATGAGATTATGCAACTCCCGAATACCGGAGGAACACCTTGTATGCTATCAAACATCACAACGTAACTAGGTGATTATAAAGATGCTCTACAGGTGTCTCCGATGGTGTTTGTTGAATTGGCATAGATCGAGATTAGGATTTTTCACTCCGTATATCAGAGAGGTATCTCTGGGCCCTCTCGGTAATGCACATCACTATGAGCCTTGCAAGAAATGTGAATAATGAGTTAGTTAAGGGATGATGCATGACAGAACGAGTAAAGAGACTTGCCGGTGACGAGATTGAACTAGGTATGATGATACCGATGATTGAATCTCGGGCAAGTAACATACCGATGACAAAGGGAACAACGTATGTTGTTATGTGGTTTGATCGATAAAGATCTTTGAAGAATATGTAGAAGCAAATATGAGCATCCAGGTTCCGCTATTGGTTATTGACCGGAGATGTGTCTTGGTCATGTCTACATAGTTCTCAAACCTGTAGGGTCCGCACGCTTAACGTTCGATGACGATATATATTATGAGTTATGTGATTTGATGACCGAAGTTTCTTCGGAATCCTGGATGAGATCACGAACATGATGAGGAGTCTCAAAATGATCGAGAGGTAAAGATTGATATATTGGAAGGTTAAATTTGGACACCGGAATGGTTCCGAAGTGTTTCGGGTATTTTCCGGAGTACCTGGAGGTTAACGGAACCCCTCGGGGAAGTAGTCGGCCTTAATGGGCTTTAGTGGAAAGGAGAGAATGGCCTCAAGGGGTGGCCACGCACCCCCCCCCCTATGGCTGGTCTGAATTGGACTAGGAGGGGGCGGTACCCCCCTCTTTCGTTCTCCCCTCTTCCTCCTTCCCTCCTTCTCCTAGTTGGAATAGGAAAAGGGGGGGCGAATCCTACTTGGACCGGGAGTCAAAGTAGGACTCCCCCCTTGGCGTGCCCCCCTTGGGTTGGCCTCCTCTTCCCCCCTCCTTTATATACGTGGGAGGGGCGCACCCCAAAGGCACACCAAGTCTTCTCTTAGCCGTGTGCGGTGCCCCCCTCCACAGTTACACACCTCGGTCATATTGCCGTAGTGCTTAGGCGAAGCCCTGCGCCGGTAACTTCATCATCACCGTCAACACGTCATCGTGCTGACGAAACTCTCCCTCGTCCTCAACTGGATCAAGAGCTCGAGGGACATCATCGTGCTGAACGTGTGCTGAACACGGAGGTGCCGTACGTTCGGTGCTAGGATCGGTTGGATCGCGAAGATGTTCGACTACATCAATCGCATTACTAAACGCTTCCGCTTTCGGTCTATGAGGGTACATGGACACACTCTCCCCTCTCGTTGCCGTGCATCTCCTAGATAGATCTTCTGTGATCGTAGGAAATTTTTGAAATACTGCGTTCCCCTACAGCAGCATCTTTTACATCAGTATTTGGACATAGGCGTGAAACCAATGTGTCCAGCTCCAACTGGTCTCCACCGCCGTCAAGTACCATCATGTTCTTCTCTGATGCTACAATTTTCTCGAGCCGTGATAGTTTGAGCATCAGGTCATTGGCAGCGATGATGGAGATTGATGTATGGTGGCCTGCATCGAGCCTATTGATGGTAAGTTGGAACCTGAAATGGCCGATGGCATGGTTCTACGACATTTTGCTGTTTTGGCGCATTATAAACAAGCTTTAGCTGACATCTTCGCCTCTGACTATCTCTCACTTGTGTAGAGGCTCAATTCTTTAGTGATCGATGATACGTCTCCATTGTATCTACTTCTTCAAACTCGTTTGCCCTTGTTTTGGACTCTAATTTGCATGATTTGAATGGAACTAACCCGGACTGACGCTTTTCTCAACAGAATTGTCATGGTGTTATTTTTGTGCAGAAATAAGAGTTCTCGGATTGACCTGAAAATTTACGAATATTTTTTGTGGAATATATAAAAAAATATTGGCGTAAGAAGATACCAGAGGGGGCCACCTGGAGGCCACAAGCCCTGGGGGCGGGCCCTGCAGGCTTGTGGGCCCCCTGGACCTCCTCCGACCCTAACTCCAACTCTATAAGTACATATTCACAGAGAGAAAAAAATCAGAGAGAAGGATTCATCGCGTTTTACGATACAGAGCCGCCACCGCGTCATGTTCTTCACCGGGAGGGCTGGTGTTGAGTCCGTTCAGGGCTTTGAAGAGGGGGGTTCATCACCATCATCATCACCAACCTTTCTCCATCATCAGTTTTATGATGCTCATCACCGTGCGTGAGTAATTCCATCGTAGGCTTGCTGGATGGTGATGGGTTGGATGAGATTTATCATGTAATCGAGTTAGTTTTGTTAGGGTTTGATCCCTAGTATCCACTATATTCTGAGATTGATGTTGCTATGACTTTGCTATGCATAATGCTTTTTCACTGGGACCCGAGTGCCATGATTTTAGATCTGAACCTATTATGTTTTCATGAATATATTTGTGTTCTTGATCCTATCTTGCAAGTTGTAGACACCTATTATGAGTTATGATCCGCATACCCCAAGGTGAGAATAATTGGGATTATTTTCAATGATTACCGTAGTTTGAGGAGTTCATGTATTCACTAAGTGCTGATACTTTGTTCCGGTTCTCTATTGAAAGGAGGCTTTGATATCTCTTAGTTTCCATTAGGACCCCGCTTCCACGGGAGGGTAGGACAAAAGATGTCATGCAAGTTCTTTTCCATAAGCACGTATGACTATATACGAATACATGCCTACATTATATTGATGAATTGGAGCTTGTTCTGTGTCATCCTAGGTTATGACTGTTACATGATGAATATCATCCAACACAATTATCATTGTTGATCCATTGCCTACGAGCTTTACACATATTGATTTTTGCTAAGTTACTTTCGTTGCTACTGCTATTACAATCACTACAAACTGCTACTGTTACTTTTTCCACTGTTATTGTTACTTCCATACTACTTTGCTACTAAATACTTTGCTGCAGATATTAAGTCTTTCAGGTGTGGTTGAAGTGACAACTCAACTGCTAATATTCGCGAATATTCTTTGGCTCCCCTGGTGTCGAGTCAATAAATTTAGGTTGAATAATCTACCCTCGAAAACTGTTGCGATCCCCTATACTTGTGTGTTATCAATCGATCATTCTTCGGTTGGGTCGGTGGTGGCTGAAATTGAGTTTGTGCCTGAAGGTTTCTCCTCGATGTCCATCGAACATGTTTGTCAACATTTGAATGTTCCTGCTAATTTGTTAGCAAAAATTATGAATAAATTCTAGTAGTCTTTGTGTTTACCATTGTGTTTCGGACTGTATCTGAGGAACTCTTTGTAATGTTGTTCATTATCAATAAAGCCAACATTCTCTAAAAAAGCAGATCAATCCAACCGACCAACCAGCATCTAGTGATGCAAGTCTCTTTTATCAACATTAACTAACAGTCTCACGCAACAATTGGCTCGTGTTAGCGAAGACTAGCGTTGCTTTGCATTCACATGCTTTAAGAGACTAGCATGACTAACGAGTCAAACTCACGCCACTTTTTCTTTGGTAGTCGCTTCCTCGCTGACCCAAACCAGCTCTCAAGAACATCCTTCAGAGAAGGGATAGAGAGATCTTGGACATGGTTATCCTAAAGCAACTAAACCAAACTTGGTGAACGCAAAAAGTAATGCATGAGAATGTGATCCGTGGAGTCCTTGTCTTAGCTAGAGAAGAAACAACAGGAGGTCTCATCTTGGAAGCCCCTTCGAGCATGGTGATTAGATGTCCATGTCATGTAATGGAGGGCCAACCAGACAAAGTTTTTGCAGTTGATAGGCCCGCAACTCTGCAATGTTGCTTTGGTTGACTGAAACCTGGTGGAGCCTTCACAAAGTAGACAATAAACTCATGAAGCAGAATAATCGTGTGAGAAATTCTCCAAAATGTGGTGTGTAAGGTGTCTTTTTGAACCTAAACACTATGGACCGCATCCTAGACATGCACGAACTACTAAATTAGACCCCGCACAAGTAATTTACCAGCGATGTTAACACCATTGCTCGCCAATAAAACCATCATAAAAAATCATGTTTTGATTGTCTGGGTTTTGGCTTTGTTAAATACCAAGGCGTAGTTTCATGGGAGCATCAACCATCAACCCTTTGGACTGCCAAAGAAAATTTCTTGCGCCGTCTCCAACCTGTAAGTGAACCAAACTATTGAAAATCTCTGTGTTTTGAGCATCAACCTTACCATGGCTTTGATGGGTCAGTACGACTAAGCAACGCCCATTTGAAGAGAAGAGTCGGGCTTTGCTTATGGATATCTAGAACACCTAAAATGTCGAAGCACTTTCGCTTACAAAATTATGCCATGCAGCCAAGTACAAGGAAAATTTCAACCATGCCAAGAGGTCCAGGTTTAATTTTAGACAATAGGAAGTGGTCAAGTCATTAGAAAAACATGAATCATGCCAAGGGAGGCAGGGACCAATGTTTAACCAGACGATCGTGGATATTCAAGGTCCAATCGGATCTCTAGCAACATAAACAAGTGTTGATCGTTGAGCTAAAATGGAAAAAGAAGAAGTGACGATGGGATTCCAACCAGCGTGGCACATCATTAATTGCAGGGCGAGATGAAGAAGGCCAAGGAAGCATTGATCGACACATTGTCACGGGAAGAAGACTAGGTGAGCGAGGTGGTGGTGCAACAAGGCGAGCCGATGTTCGACATGGTGTTGTGGCGCGTGAGACCGGGGAGACGAGGCAGACTATAGTTTGGGGACCCATGATATTCTAGAGAGAAAAGAAGCGTCATGGGGCGACTAACTTTATTTCTCTTAGAAACACGTTACAAACATATATGCTTACATACACGCACGAAATGCTCACTCCTATGAACACACTCGCACACCCTACTCCATGAGCACTTTTAAGAAATTGTGCCGGCATATTTTAAGATTGACAAAATCATCACAAAAACCTTGTGGTTGACAAAAACGTTGTCTCCACTAAAGGGGCGTCACTAAAGAATCTTGCAACTTCGGTGGTTTGGGTCTACCACAAAAAATGTAGTCATCTGAGCTACACTCCGTTCACTTAAGCAAACTCGAACTCTATTCTACTATGGATACACAATTTCTTTCCCAAGCATTTAACCTAAATCTAGACCAATCCAATTTGATCTAGTCAATATTCACGAAGATGCATGGCACGATCGGCGAGGTAGGTGATCATCGGCCCACCGGATTCCAAACCACCTCACAACCAAGTATAACAGGGTGACATAGATAGGATATAAGAGATGTCACAACATACTTTGTTTAGTTTGAGAAGAGAAAAGAGAAGGTGGTTGTAGCACGGACTTCAAGACCCTTTGTGAGAGAATAAGGTGTGCCATATATTTTTGTCATAGTAGGACATGAATTTTCTGCTCGCGAGCTCATATGCTCTCCTATGAACAATAAAAACAAAAAATAGTCATGCAAAGTTTCATAAATAAAAACAATCCAAAAATGCTTTTGTAAAAAAGACAAAATCGATGCTCCAAAAAGTCTGCATTTTGAAGCATCGTTTTTTTTGCGGAAGCATTTTAGAATGTTTTTGTTCACAAAAAATTGCGAGCGTGGTGATCATTCATCAATGTTTGTCCCCCCCCCCCCCCAAAAGTAGCTATTTATTTATTTATTTATTTATTTTCTTGCCATTTGTTTTGATTTTACTATTCACGAGGGTGTATATGTGCTCACGGGCAGGATGGCACTTTCTGTCATAGCATACAAATATGACAAATTATTATACGAGTGGACTACTAGATGTCCCATATGTGACATGACAACTATATATAGTTGGTTGTTGGTTGTACTATTAACCTTGCTCTAAATGCACGGTTAATGGCTGGCCAGCTGCCTAAGCATCAACTGGTTAATGGATGGCCAGCTGCCTAAGCATCAATTGTTCCTAAATTTGGGTAACAGGAAAATTTCCTTCCCTAGCTTGTTGCAAGAGGGATATTTACTAATACTTTTGTAAAGCTATACAGAGTACCGGTTATTTTCCTATTTTCTCCATCCAGATAGAAAAAAATACAAGAAAAGAAAAAGAATATGACTACAAAAGGGTAAATTGTACAAGGAGAGGCAAATAATATGGACATGCATACTCCACACAAGGGAAAAATGACCGATTTTCATTTTTTTTCTAGTCAAAAACCAGAAGTCTGTGCATATGGTGAACTTTTTTCAAGAAGCTTTCAACCAAGCAAAAAGTTGAAGGACCAAAACGTAAAGACGAGAGAAGCAATCTTCGGCCTCGTCTATAAAACCAGGGACCAAAATTTAGTTTCAAAAAATTAGCAGGAGATATACGAACACATAAGGCTCCACCAGGCAGGGACTAAAGTTTAATTTCAAAAAATTGGCAGGGGCCGCGCGAACGCGTACCCCCTCTATCACAAATTATGACGTTCACTCTCCCACTTGGGGAGATGATAGGCCAGCGCACCCACCAAGTGCAATGTGGGCCCCTAACCTAGGCCACGGGCCTTCTTGATCGCCCGTCGACCCCGTCCAGGTAAGTATGGAGCAAGGGCGCACCTGCCTCTCCTTTTATAGCGAGCTCGCCCACCCGATGCCCTCGGCTAGGCGAGGTGGGACTAAACCGAAGCGCAGCAGCAGCCGCGTGCGGGACGGGAGCACGCGACAGAAGGTTTTAGATGGGCTCGCTCGTTTTTGTCCCATTCCATGGGCTTGGAACGCGAGCTGTGGCAGTGGGCCTTGAGAGCGAGAAACGTCTCGCGGTTGTGGAGCCTGGTTCCTCGTTACTATTTTTTTCTTCTCTTTTCCCCTGGGAGAGCGGTTTTTTAGGGCACCCTGGGGCAGTGTTAGATGAATATATATAGAAACGGCGCAAATTATGTCCCCCTGATTTTTTTTCGAATGAAGAAATATGCTTCGTAAACAGTCATAATAATTTTTCTTTGCAAGGATGAGATGATATCTACGTGTGCACGCCACTTGTCTTAGGACAAAGGAAAGGGATTTGTTTTCACCCAGCAGAACGGTCGCATTTTACTTCCGGATGAAACCATGAAAGGAAGGACATAGCACTCTCTCTCGGACAAAACAACAAAAATAAATGGGTATGTCTAGGGCACATCTAGATGTGCAATAACTAGAGTATAAAGAGAAAAAAAAATATTCACACGAATCTCAATGTAAGATCAATAACATATAACTTAGATGTGCAATACTTATGTTATATTTAGATGTGCTTTAGCAAAACTGAAAAGAAATACCTGAATGAAAGAAACTAAGCGAAGGTGAACCTTTGCCCCTCTCACTGGCAAGCAAGATGGATCGCGCGCAATAAACAAAAAAAGAATAGTGACCATAGGATCAGCGACCTGCCTGAGATTATCCATTATATGCATGTACGGCCGACAGCTCATAATGGACAATCAACTAAGCGGTGGATTGTTGGTTATCAAACCAAACAGACAGGTAGATCGTTTGTCCTCTGGTCCTGGCCGCTGCAACCTTAGCCGCCGTCAGAAGGCCAATTTTCTAACGCCTTCCTCCGGCGGCTCCCCTCCGCCGGCGATCTCGATCGTCGGTGGTGAGGAGGATCACCGGATTCACGTGTGTGGATCGTTTTACTCTTTTATAGTCTAGGTTTTAGGTTGTTCATCGTCTTGGCTTTAGCGGCGACGATGACAGCGTTGAATAAAGATTCTTCGGTTTCATTCCTAACGAGGCCTTTGGTTCTATGATTGAGGTTGATTTTGGAAACCAGTCTGTTTAAGTAAGGATGGTGTGGCCGGCGGCATCCTCGTGGTGGACCTGTGTTCTCGGGCTCCGCCGTTGCGACGGTGTTTGCTCCAGTGCCGGCGCGGAGCTTGGGAGGTAGTCCAGGAACGAATGCAGATTGTGGTCTGCATCGACGACATCTAGAAGACGAAACGTGTGCTAGGTTCATGGTTCGTGGATGGCAGGTAAGATTTCCTCCTTCGGCGTCTTACTCATGGTGGGGTACCAGATCTGGAGTTCGATGTCGTGTCCAGGGTGTTGCCCCCGTCTGACTCGTTCAACGAGAATGGCTCACTTTTGGTGAGCCACCTTGGAGGTCCGCAAAGCTGCATAGCAGCGATGAAAGCCACGTCGAGCTCGGATGAGCAGGTGATCCGTCATTGTTTTCTTTAGTGACTACTATGGTGGTGACGGACGTTGGTTTGAAGTACAAAGATATTCTGCTATCTTTTCAATTTTGTCATGTTGGTCCGTACGTGGCTTGTACTTTGCTCTTTATATAATATGAATGGGACACGTATTACCATGCAAAAAATAAAACTAAGCGGTGGATTATCAAGACGGCACAACATCAAGAATTTGCGGAAGACTGATACTCCGAGCTATCGATTTGTACAGACATCCCAGAGTTGATCAACCAATGACAATGTATAAACAAGATCTCCCAGCACTTTCATGCAATGAACTCACCCCTCCGTCAACCTCAATTCGGTGCATCCTGCATCTACTCGTTTACACTGGCAAAGCCCTAAGAAGATTGCAACGCGAGGTCAAAGATATCATGAGTCAGCATTCATCTTTGCACATTGGTGTGCTGCTGCTGCTGCTGCTGCTGCTGCTGGCCCTCGTACTGCGCATAGTGAGCCGGCTGGGTCATGTAATGTGGATTACCATCAGTGCGAGTCTGAGCCTGTCAAGACGAATTCGAATTAAAAATTCATCAGTACTATGTACCTAGGTCCTAAGTACTACTCCCTCCGTTCCGAATTACTTGTCTTGGATTTAGATACCTCCGTATCTAGACAAATCTAAGACAAGCAATTCGGAACGGAGGGAGTAGTAGTATTTTAGAGTTTGGAAGAGATGCAAAATTCAAAATAGATACTCCCTCCGTCCCATAATATAAGAACCTTTTTTACACTAACGTTTTTGACACTACACTAGTGTCAAAAAGATTCTTATATTATGGGACGGAGGGAGTATATCATTTCAGTGAGGGGGGAGATACAAGGACCTGGAACTTCCCTCTACAATTGATCCCAAACACGATTGGACCCATGTGATTTTTCTATCACAATTGTTAATCAATTTATTGTGCAGAAGTGTTTTCGCAATACAGATTTTGAGTATTATGACTCTGTAATTGTTAATCAATTTATTGTTTAGAAGTGTTTTCGTAATACAGATTTTGAGTATTATGACTCCGTGTAATGAAACCGTTATTTGACAACAACAAAAAACTGACTTTCAGATATGAGCAAGCGGTATCTATAATGTCATGCATTATATACAAACCTAATGCCATAGACCGGGGAAGGTGTAAAAGAGCGGGATCAATGACTGCAACCAATGTAAAAGGTTGCTTGTTAACCATGTTATTCTACCCTGCTTCTTATAGGGGAAAATGGAATTTCAGAAATACATAGTACACAACACACAAATCATTCAGAGATCCCCAATATAACAAACGAAGAAGAGTGAATGAGTGGAAACAAGAATTTTCCAAGTGTGTGGAAGATGTGCAAACCCCATGTGCACACTGTACATGAAACAACAAAACAAACATAATAGTCTCTTTAAATCACCAAATTGATATAGAGGTTATTAAAGCAACACAAAAGTAGGGAAACGAGATCATCAGATCAATACTTGAATTTCCGGTAATTAGTGTGTTTTTGAACTAGATATACCACACAGTTTTTACATCTGTAACAATCTAGGTATGCAAATGTTGTAACTACTAGTACCAAAAGGACATAAGAGCACAACGATAAAGCTAGGTAACAAACCTGATTAGTGGTGCTATAAGCATCAGAATTGGCATATGTTCCAGCATATGTTGCCTCAGCACTGCCATATGCTGCATATGCTGCCTCGGGATTGCCATACATTGTGGCATATGTTGCCTCAGAACTGCTGTACGGTTGAGCATACCCTGAAATAGGATTGTAACTAACTGATTCAAAACAATGGCGCAAGAAAACAAGCATATAATTTCACCTAAGAAGTATTCTGAGTAATAGCTTGTTTGGCCCAACTTCAACATCAGCTTATCCAGGCTAAAAGCCGGAGATGGCCAAACAGCTGGCCTCATCAGTTCTCTATAAAGTTAGTTTCACAAACTAAAGTCAGGTTGTACAGGCCACAGGATAGTAAGTTCAAGTCTCAAGATGCCTATTTTTATGGTTTTGCATGGCATCACAGACTTTCCAAACGGGCTTGTATCTTTTTCTACTTTTGCATATAAATACTAGGCATCTTTTTCGTAGTGATAGTAGGAAAATCTGATTAGAGTTAATAAATATTCATAATATCACATACCTAACTAGATTCCACAAGCCAGCCCAACAATGAACAACCACAAACTGGCCCAAGAAGGCTGAAACTGCTAAACGCAAGTTATCTATGATAGCTGATATGCTAAGCATCTCTTCTACTCTCCTCCCTAACTACTATAACCTTTATTCATTTTAGTATCTATTTTGTCTCGGACGTTATGGGCCAAAAACAAATAATTCGATCATATGGTGGATTTGGTTGTGTATTTTTGTACGCTATGGAATTAAAAATACTGATTAAAGCAGTTATGATAAATACTTCTAAAGCTATTAGCTAATACAGAAGAGGAAAAGGATAATAACCCATAGAGATTCAGTAGTGTACCAGGGTTAGTTACAGCTGCTGCCGTGGTGACAGCAGTGGCCCGCTTTTCAGCATTTACAAGCTCACCCCGAAGCCTCTCAATCTCACTAGCCACGGCAATCATATTTTTCTCCATTGCTTTACTTTGTAAAAGGTTATCAGCATGTGCCTTCTTTTCGAATTCAACCGCAGCCCTACCAATATTATACGGAAGGACATTAGTGGAAGACAGTGGATCGGGTCTGATGGTACAGAGCAAGACCCACTAGATCAGTACCAACATCACAGAAAAGCTTGCTGACCATTACAAGTGAAAAGGACAATATCAATATTTAGACTGAAGGCGAATCATAAATGCTCCCACAACCCTAGATATCTATTATCATACCACAACAATTGATCTCAGATGGGATGCTTGAAACTTGAAATCGGTATAGACTTCCTACCATTTCAATTCATGTGCAGTACATTGACAAGTCCAATAATCCAAAGTTCATCTATAAATCTTACAGACAAACCCCAATAGCAACCATTACATAGCTATTTTCCTGCTCTTTCATGCAGCCATTCTAGGCTAGATGGTGTCTTTAACAGTTCACATATATGTTTGGATTTGAACAGGGCTATCCTGATTAGCAACCCTATCAAAATTACCTTCGCATGTTGTGACCTCGGGTGTTGGGGGAAGGTGGGAGGAGATGGCAACATGAATCAGGGTTTCAGTAAATAAGCTAACTTAAGGAAAAGGATAACTTTGCCCTGAGCCGCCTTCCCACAATACGTCAAGGTGGTTGCAGGTGCTGCCATGCCGGCTGTAGCTATGGCCCCAAAAGCATCCATACATTACAAGTGTGATTGATGGCACAACAACTCTAATTGCAATAATTAATTGAACACTACCCTAGCGGCCTAGTATATGAAATCTATGAGGCCATTTGGTTCATATATGCCTCACCAACTGAAGTGTGATATGCCATGCGACCTATGACCAATGTTTGATTTGTCATCAGTTAAACAATGCAGCATGGAAAATGAAGTAAAATGCATGCATTATCCCTTGACTCCTCTCCAAAGCCTGGTGTATAACATTTTGCAGATGGGCAGAACTTGCTAAATTAAACAGCCCTTATGCTTCTAAGTCATTAACAATTGCAGCCCTATCAAATTAAGAAGCAGATGAGCATATAACCCTCCAATATAAATTCAAATAACCTACAAACTGCTGTAGAAATAACTCTGCCGCGGGTCCTACGTTGGTCTCTAATCTCTAGCAAACAAGCAAACATCCACAGCCCTGAGTAACTCTATCTTGCTACCAAAATATCTCAACTAGGCCATACAACAGCAATTGCTCAAAGAAATTTAACAAATTGTTAAGCACATAAGCAATGAAATCTTTCACATGTGAGCTCATAATTCTACTCATGCAACGACCGTATCGAAGGTTCTCGAAAACCAGCTTAATTGTGTGACATCATTGATCTTCAGGGCAAAAAACAAGGAACCATTGATCTGCCCTAACCCTAATGCTTGATGATATGCTAACAATCTAAAAGTTTCTTTGGAGAGCAGTTTGCTTGAGCATAGCAATCAATAGCAATTCAGCAATCAGCACAACAAGGGCTGCTTTGCATTCTCATTAATGCCCAGAAAACTTTTCCCTAGCAGGTTCTGTGGACTAAAAATTCCTAAAATATGCTAAGATGTGACTTAACGCTCTAAGCACATACTACATAATATCCACACCAATCGTCCAAAAAGATATAGTACTATGTTTCAGTGCTGGAACTTGATAATCTTAAACTGAGTGATGGCATGAACTGGGAGTAGGGTTTTGGTCCCATTTGAATAAGAGGGGTGACGAGGTGTACCCTTTTTGATTCTATAAAATTGAACAGATGGTAATACCTGCCCTTCTGGATCTCCCGTCGCATGGTCTCAATCTGCGAGCGGACGTTCTCCGACTTGGCGGAATTGGACTGCGCGCGCCCTAGCTGCTCGCGGAGGCCTTTGAGCCGGTCCATGAGTTCGTTGCGCGCGGCAGCGAGCACCCGCACATCGGCATGGACCTGCTCGATCTCCACGCGCGCGCCGGCGACGGAGCGCGCCTCGGCCTCGATGCGCGCGGCCTGGTCGGCGATGGCGCAGACGTCGGCCTCGCGCTCCATGCGGGCCCTGGTGCCGGCGATGGAGACGGCCCGGAGCTCGTGCTGCGCGGAGATGAGCTGCTGCTGGAGCGCGACGTGGGTGGCGGCGAACCGCTGGTTGTCGACGAGGAACTCCTGGATGTCCCGGTCCCGGGCGACGATGCGGTCCTCGAGGGCCGCCACGGCGGGGTGCTGCGCGGGGCCCCCGCGCGGGTGGTGGAGGAGGGCGCCGTGCGGGGGCTCGTCGCGGTCGTCGCCGGGCTGCGGGTGCTGCGGCGCGCGGCCGAGCAGCGGCGGGCCGGAGTCGTGGAGGCTCATGACGTGCGGCGCGCGGCGGCCGGCCATGGGGAGGCGGGCGGCGGCGGAGGGGTTTGGGGTCAGACCGATCGGTCGGCCGGTCGCCTCGATGAGGGCAAGGGCGGAGGGGAACGGGAGGAAGAACAGGCTGGAACAGATGACGGGAGCCTTCGTCCCGGGCTCTGTTTGGGCTGGACTGGCAGTCTCAACTCTCTCAAGCGCTGCTATTTTGCTTAACTTTTCCGGCCCATTAACCATGTGCCGTGTGTGTATATATAATTATATACTAGCACAAATGCCCGTGCATTGCAACGGGTACACAATAAATTGTTCATAGAAATTTTAAATAAAAACTCAAACAACTTTGCAAGGAGCAAAACATTATTAGAAGTATTGAAAGGTGCATTTTCTATGCCATGTTGAAAGATCAATCTCATAATTCACGAAGAAATATTTTCTAATAATTAGTTCATAATGGAACACATAAAAATCTGTCAATTTTCTACATAAAACAAAAATGTGGTATGGGTGCCAAGTTGCAGGTTGAGCATCACCAGCATATTCTGAAGTTGTTGATGGAAGATCATGTTTCCGGATGTTGTTGAGGAAGAGTATCACTATGTCAGCCATCATATTCCTTTGTTTATATGGGAACCAAGGATAAGAGCGGTAGTATGATGAGAGAGGGGAAAGAAAAGGCTTTCCATGAAAACGTAATACAATTTACATTCACCAAAAAGCAACATAATATCACTACATCAAATCATAGTATGTGCCAACACAATCTTTACCTTCTTGGTGCATCTAATCTGCATTCTATGGATTTCAATTAAAATTCATGGCCCAAAACTTATGTTAGGAGATGTGCATTAGTTATTTCAGTTTATCGTAGCAAAAAACCAGCAACTAAAGGCAAAAGAACGTGAAGCCAACATCTTCCTAATCAATAGAAACTTATGAGTGTTTGAACATGATGGAACTACTAAACCTTATAAGATAAGCTTCTAATTTTTTTATGTGCGCTTAAGAGTGCAAGGTTAATCAAGACATATCAGATATGTTGATTGGAATGAAAATATATTGTGAAGAATGAAAACACATTAGATATGTTAATTACTTTGTTAATATTACCTTAATGATGAAGAGTCTTTATCACGATGGGAAAACCCACAAGCACAGAAATCACATCCATGCACTAAGTGACCACGGGACGAAACGAATCATTCCATTTTTCAATGTATATATCAGGCTATATTTTTAGTGAAAATTGTATGTGCAAAGCACATTTGTTGGACAAGAAAGATGATTGGCTGTTGTCGAAGCTGCTTCCGTGATGCATTCTAGTCACCAACAAACAGTAGCCACAAATCCATTGCATTTTTCCATTGCATATGCATGCCTAATCACCAGCACCCACAAACCCACCGCACCTCTCTTGCGCTTGTAGTCTTTCGACTGTGTGCACTCTTCGTCATCTCTAGTGCGAGGGCCACCCATGCTCCTTGAGAGATATGGCCGAGGAAACTGAGGCTGGAGCGTCGGGCGCCTTGTGCCTCTTGAAGCAATCATAGTAGTCGTCAGATCGCGGTTTTGGGCGAAGGCTTGGCGCCGGCAGCAGCGCTCAAAGCGTAATCCCGCTCGCGTGCCGCTACCTCTTGTTGGTGGGTTTTTTTTTTTTTGAACATCAGTACAGGCACAAGCTTATACACGCGCATACACTCACCCCTATAAACACACACATGCACATCCTATCCCTATGAGCACCTCCGAAAGACTGAGCTGGCATATCATCTTGAGATTTACGGAGTCACCGTAGGCACCTCGTCGTCGACGGGAACATCTCCTCCCATTGATTGCGCATCGCCGGGAATCCTGAAATAAATCTCTTTTTGCTTGGTTGGAAGACTGCGTGTAGTGGAGTTTGCGTCCCGGTCACTGTTGGTTTACATATGTTGGCTGCTGGTTTTTGTGGGCAGGTGGGATGTAGATGGCCCGCTCGTTCTGCATCGATAGTCGCTGGAACACACCGTCGCAAGCATTCAAGGAGAACGTGAGATCGCAATAATGTGGTGGTGGGTCAGCAGACGCGTAACCTCATCGCGGTGGCAACGACGACCATGGTGTCATTGGTGTTATACGATTGGCTACTGGAGGTCATCCTGTACTCCATATCGTCCAACCTTTCATTTGTCGGCTTTCGTCCTCGTCTACTCCATCCATCCACGGGATCAAGAACAATGGTTGGCCGCGGAGTCGGATCGGCCCAGCTCTGGCCGTCCGCCTCGAGTGCCACCGCCACGGAGTGCATCGATCCCTAGCGAGCTTTGCGCCGCACTTGCCATATATGTTACAACGATTCCGTCAGAGGAGGAGGATTTTAAGGAAGGAGGGGCGGAGGAGCTGCCATCATATATATGGAGGAGGATTCATGAGTCATGAAGAAGAGTCCCGACTCAGACTCTTTTTTTCCTTGGCTCTGTTGGGCCGTTCAGGCTGGCCCATACGAATGACACACCCAGCCGTGGACGAAGTGACCTACCCTTGAACAAATCGTTCTTTTTTACGTACCAGATATATGTAGTATACACAGGTAAAATAGTACCACCTCAGATGTAGAAAATAATATGGGTGAAAAAAAACTGAAAGCGTAAATTCATGCGAAAAATGTATTATGACGGTGAATCCACGGAGTCAATCTATGCTTTATTATTAGGGGAAGATTAGTATTTCGTTTCATTTCGTTTTGAGCATAGGGAAAATAACTATGAAGCTCATAGTTTAGTTAAGGCTGCTACTACTCTTCCAGTAGGGCGCCATGTTTGGCTAGGGACAGTCCCAGATATTATTTGTATTCCAGATGTTTTGAGCAATGAATAAATCCCCAGTGCCAATTATTATTATTTTGTCTCAAAAATATTATTATTATTCTATTTTTTATATAAATCCATCTCTGATGTCTTCATTGTTGGAAATATGCCCTAGAGACAATAATAAAATGGTTATTATTATATTTCCTTGTTCATGATAATTGTCTATTGTTCATGCTATAATTGTATTAACCAGAAACCATAATACATGTGTGAATACATAGATCGTAATATATCCCTAGTAAGCCTCTAGTTGACTAGCTCGTTGATCAATAGATGGTCATGGTTTCCTGACCATGGACATTGGATGTCATTGATAACGGGATCACATCATTAGGAGAATGATGTGATGGACAAGACTCAATCTTAAGCGTAGCACAAGATCGTGTAGTTCGTTTGCTAAAACTTTTCTAATGTCAAGTATCATTTCCTTAGACCATGAGATTGTGCAACTCCTGGATACCGTAGGAATGCTTTGGGTGTACCAAACGTCACAACGTAACTGGGTGGCTATAAAGGTGCATTACAGGTATCTCCGAAAGTGTCTGTTGGGTTGGCACGAATCGAGACTGGTATTTGTCACTCCGTATGACGGAGAGGTGTCTCTGGGCCCACTCGGTAATGCATCATCATAATGAGATCAATGTGAGTAAGTAGTTAGCCACGGGATCATGCGTTACGGAACGAGTAAAGAGACTTGCCAATAACAAGATTGAATGAGGTATGGGGATACCGATGATCGAATCTCGGGCAAGTAACATATCGATAGACAAAGGGAATTGTATACGGGATTGATTGAATCCTTGACATCGTGGTTCATCCGATGAGATCATCGTGGAACATGTAGGAGCCAACATGGGTATCCAGATCCCACTGTTGGTTATTGGCCGGAGAGATGTCTCGGTCATGTCTACATGGTTCCCGAACCCGTAGGGTCTGCACACTTAAGGTTCGGTGACGCTAGAGTTGTTATGGGAAATAGCATGTGGTTACCGAAGGTTGTTCGGAGTCCCGGATGAGATCCCGGACGTCACGAGGAGTTCCGGAATGGTCCGGAGATGAAGATTTATATATGGGAAGTCCTCATACGGTCACCGGAAGTGTTCGGGGGTTTGCCGGTATTGTACCGGGACCACCGAAAGGGTTCCGGGGGTCCACCGGGAGGGTCCACCTGCCCCGGAGGGCCCTATGGGCTGTATGTGGAGGGGAACCAGCCCCTAAGTGGGCTAGGCACCATTCCCCCCTAGGGCCCATCACTACAAGAAACATGTCAACTAGTGACCTTCTGTCAGTGACCCTGAAAGAATTGGTCATAGATCTATGACCATTTTAGACCAATTGGTCAAAAACTGTTCGGGGGGCTCCAAACCCTAAACTATAACGACCATTTTGGTCAGAAAGGTCGTAATTTCCTTACACGAAATAGTCATAAAGCAGATAACACTGGTCTGCTGCCTTATTTCTAGCTGATCATGACCAATATAGATGGTCATAACCTTGTAAATTGTGGTGGGTTGCTATGACTAGGCGCCACCTCATCAGTTTTGCCTATGTGTCATGTCCATGTGGCAGTTTTTGCCCTAGGTTGTGAAGCAACCTATATTTCTGTCATTCCCAAAATTCCCCAAAAAATCTCATAAATTCTTTGGGTCATATCTTCATCAAATATGTAAAAATCCTTCCTTGCCTAGTTCAAAACTAATTCAACAATATTCGTTTTCCTATTCTGTTCACAACAGCACTTTATGAAGGAAGTGCTATTTATATATTCTTGATTGCCCTCGGAATTTTTGGGCACTCTTTCCTATCCAAATCATTACCGCATTACAAAATTCAGCTCAATTTGCCTAGCAAATCTTCCTCGGTAAATTTCCAAAGTTTTTTTCCACCTAGAAGCATTGTGAAGGAAGTACCTTTTTTATATATCGAAATGACATGAAATTTATACAGTTCCTTCATATGCCCAAATTATCACCTCCTCTAAATTGCAGCTCAGTCAAATCATCTATGTGAGCCCAGGTTTAATTTATATTTTATGGCCAAATTGGCATGTTGCAAAGCAAGTGTTATATAGACCCCTCCTATTACCCTCAAACTTTTCGAGCACTCTTCCATACCCAAATCATTGCCACATGATAATATTCAGCTCAATTTTCCTATTAAATCTTTCTCAGGAATTTTTCAAAGTTTCTACCTCGAGAGAAGCTTTGTGAAGTAAGTACTAGCTAGGCTTACCCAAATGATCTGAAAATTTATGAGCGCATGACCATACCTATTTAACTTACCTACACCAATTTTTAGCTCAGTTCATTCATCCAATATCTCTCACTAGTTTTCCCAAGTTTCTGTCCATAGAAGAGCATTGTGAAGGAAGTACTACTTTGGCATGTCCAAATGGTATAAATTTTCCACAATGCTTTCCTATGCCCAAATAACCATCCTCCACCAAATTTCAGCTCAATCCATTCATTAGTTTGATCCCAGCTTCAACATTCATATTTTTGTCCAGCGTGGTACTTTGCAAAGCAAGTACCACCTAGGATCCTCCTTTTGAGCTAAAAAATTGTGAAGACATTCTCCTTAGTAGATGATAATCCTCAGCCAAAACTCATGCCCATTTGCCATGTGCATTTCCCATACCGCTAATCAAACACTTGGCTGCTTATTCATGTTTGAGCATCGATCGGTCTCCTCGTGAGAATATTATGTTGTGATTTTCTTTCTAGCATCTACCTGGGGAGTGCCCAACCCACTAGACATTCCTAGGCCGCCCAGAACACATGGCAACACCACGGTCATGCGGTGACCACGCGGCGGGCATGCTAGTTTACGCGCTCTAGAGTTGGAGCCCTCGGCCACCATCCAAACCTCGACGTAGAGCCACCAAACCATGTATTTATGATTAAATAGATACTTATGTACCTAGAAATGATTTTTGTAAAAAATAAAGAGTAAACTACAAGGCAGCTACAGTTCAAATTTGACCCACTTCCAACTGAATCGGCGGAAATTTGTCTTTTTCACGAGAGGTGGATCAAAACTTTTTAAACCCAACCATTTGGTCAATTGTGCATTAAATATGTCCTAGTATTTTATAAAAATTATTTGGTACAATTTTGCAACAATTATTTGGGAGGTCCTTCACAAAAAACCTCCTTTTGGGCACTCGAAAAATGGAAAATGATTTTTTCGTCCAAAGAAAATGAAAACTTCCTTAGGCAACATTGTTTGCCATTACAATATGCACCCTTCTGCACAATATGAGATCATTTGAACAAACTATGCCATGGATGTGGCCATAAGATTGATCATTTGGCTTGAAAGCCATTGATCTCCACACGTGATAGCTCGTTTCTGAGAACACTTTTTTAAAATAATTGATGTATTACAAGTTTGTTATTTTTCCTGGGAACTTGGCCACATATAATGACACAATGCGAAGGTTTCCCATTTTTTTTGATTTTTTTGAATTTTTTATGCCCGTTTCGAAATGCGGTGAAAACGGCGGGAATGACCGTTCCTAGCTAGTGGTTGAATCTTGAATTTTTTTGGTGTTTCTCTGATTAAATAGATACTTATGTACATAGAAATGATTTTTGGAAAAAATAAAGAGCAAACCTTAAGGAAGCTACAGTTCAAATTTGACCCGCTTCCAACTGAATCGGCGGAAATTTGTCTTTTTCATGAGAGGTGGATCAAAATTTTTTACACCCAATTATTTTGTCAATTGTGCATTAAATATGTCCTAGTATTTTAGAAAATTTATTTGGTACAATTTTGCAACAAATATATGGTAGGTCCTTCACAAAAAAACCTCTTTTCGGGCACTCGAAAAATGGAAAATGGATTTTCCGTGCAAAGAAAATGAAAACTCCCTTAGGCAACATTGTTTGAAATTCCAAGAGGCACCATTGTGCACAATATGAAATCATTTGAACAAATATTTGATAGGACTTTCACAAAAAAACTCATTTTGAGCACTGAAAAATGGAATGAAAATTTATATCTTGAATCGATCATGACCAATTTATATGGTCATAAGGTCATCAAATGGTTTGCTGCATTCTGATTGGACCATGGGCATATCACGCGGATCACGCATCAACCACCGTCGGATGCTTCCGGATCCAACGGCCCAAACCCACCCGAGCCGAAACCCTAGGTTTGTCCTCATGGACATTTTCCACCCACCCCACCCCGCCTCCATTCTTTCTCTCATTCCACCCTCCCCCGCCTCCATTCTTTTGCTCCAGATCCGCCACCCACCCCAATCCCTCTCCCTGATCCAGATCGACGATGACAGCCCCCCGTCGCCGCCCCCTCCTTCCTCATCCCGCCGCCGCCTCTCTCTCCCACCCACCCTGATCCATCCCCTCCCCCTGCGGGATTCAGATCCCTAGCCGATCCAGGCCTCCATCTCATCCCCTCCTCTCCCCTCAACTGGCGGCCAGATCCACCCCACCCACTCACCCAACTCCCTCTCCATCACCGCCATCAAGGCCGGCAGCCATCTCCGGCGGGCAGGAGATCGATAGATCAACCCATGCAAGGCGTCGGTGACCAGGGAGGAGGCATGGAGATGAGCTTCGGTGGTGGGGGCGGAGGTGGAGGGGAGTGCTCATCGTCGTCCGTGGTGGCAGTGGCAGTCGCGACCGCGTTGGCGGCCGAGGCGGAGGAGCGGCAGCTGCTCAAGGGGAAGATGGTGGTGCACCCGTTGTGCGAGCAGCTAGTGGCGGCGCACGTCAGCTGCATGCACGTGGCCACCCCAATCGACCACCTCCCGCTCATCGACGCGCAGCTCGCGCAGTCCGGCGGCCTCCTCCACTCCTACGCCACCCACCAATGCCCCTTCCTCTCCCCGCACGACAAGGAGGAGCTCGACTCCTTCCTCATGCGCGCTACCTACCTACCACTTCCTCCATGGATTGACTGATGCGTCGTGTTCATCCTCATGTGCGTGCGTACCTGATGTGCGTGCGTACCTACCTACCTCGTTGACGCCGGGTGTTTGTGTCTATGTGTGCAGGCGCAATACCTGATACTGCTGTGCTCGTTCAGTGCCCTTCTCCTCAAGCTGCAGCCGCCTGCCTTGTCCTGCTCGAGGAGCGGCAGGGGCGCACCCAGCCACCAAGGTCAAGGTCGCCGCCGTCAAGGGACGACCCGCCACGGTAGGTAGCATCTCCCTCCCCCTCTCATCTTCCTCTGCTCACTACTGCTGCTAAGTAGATGTTTCAGTTCTAAGTTCAGAGCCTGGGTGCTTTGTGCTTTGTGCTATTTTCATATCTAAGTTAGTATCCTTTAGATTCAGAGCAGGCTGCTCTTGGTTAAGTGTGTCCTGTCAAGAATTTTCTGTCAGGTTACTAGCAGTGTAGTCCATTGCACTCTCAACGTCTTCTCCCCAGCTAAAATGCATTTACACCCCATGCATTAGTTTTATTTCCCTGGCAAATGTATTATGTGTTCGCAACTTGAAAACAACATGACAAATTGCAAGTATATGACATGATGCACACAACCACAAATCTCCTCTGTGTAATGGAAACTGTCAGACTAAATAGATCATGTTCATTGTTTCTTGTGTGTGTTTTCTACACACACACATGGTCCTTCCTTTTAAATCTCCTCTGGTGCTTACTGACATAGTACTACGCACGTATAGTAGTTGAGTAGTTTCAGACCTACAAGACACACAAACAGAATGAATTGATGTGTTTATATGCCATGGAATTTACTTTACTTAAAGATGTTACTGTTGTGTCATAGAAAATTTGATTTATATCTACTGTTTTGTCCAGATTAGAAATATGTGTGATGTGTGCTTTCAAAAACTAATGCTATATGTAGGCTTAAGAAACTGAGCAAGGGAAACCATTATATCCCCTTGTTTTGTAAACTGTAATTTATACCTACTAGCATTGTTGTGTGTGTCTGTATGAGTTAGAGTACATTTCGAGAGAGAGAAGTGAAGGGTGCAGAATCAGAGAGAAAGTGGGTGCTGCTTATCTGCTTACGTGGGAGGCAACCATCCCATTTCTTTTTCTACCTTCTTCTAATATCTGGCTACATTGTACTCCATGTATTATTTCTTGTACCAAGCTACTCATAAATCCAACATGTAGACTAGTGAAGTTCAGCCAATAGAAAGCTGCCACCATAACCTCTATTTGCATGCCTTGTTACTTAGCTTGGAAGAATGACTACACTCGTATGCATTCTAATGATCACATACATGTATCTAGTTCTCCTCATAAAATATTTGCATGCATGACGAAGCTCCAACACATACACTCTCATGCTTACTTATATTAGAAGCATTCTGTAGAAGACAAACTACTATATGCTAGTCTTACTTACACTGTGTGTGTGGGGCACTCTCCTTTAATTTTCTAGCATGTTAAATTTAACATTCTAATATATTTTGCTGCTAGTGTCCATTTAGCAGTTTTTTTAATCATGTTTCTACCAAGATGCTTCAGCCATTTGTTTGTTTTCCTGCAGCGAAGTGCGGCTGGACGACCGAGGCTGCTATTCTGCCTTGATGTGCACACAAAGAGTTCCTGGACCTGACTTGAAGCAAGGATACCTGTGGCTGCAAGCCAACAATATCTGAAGACAGGTGCTGCTTGTCTATGTTCTCAGCATAGCTATAGGCCGCCATGTCTTTTGCACTTTCCTTTTCGCTTTATGTAATGCTAACTTGACGGTCAGCCTATAGTTATGCAAAGAACATCGGCAAGCAGCACCTGTCTTCAGACATACACTGCCATGTCTTGTTCCATTAATCACCTAGTGCTCCTGTTAGTGACATTCATCTAGTATTTCATTTTGCAAAGCATGCAATGGTTTGGAGTACTTGATCATGGCCTGATGGAACCTACATGTCGTTACTACAACAGCTAGAAGCAATGCATTTTATTAAAAGCATTCTGGTTATCATTTGGTCATGGCATCACCTTGTTGTTCTGTTTGTTTTAAATCTGGTTACAAGTTTACTATTTTCCATAACCATTATCTTACATTTTTGGCATTGAGCATTGGTGGATCTCAACAGCTATATGATGAATACACATCATGATATATACTTGATGAATCTGCCTGCTACATCCCAACTTGTGTATCTGTTTTGGTATCTCTTGCACTGTGTATCTGTTTTCTTGTATGAGTGGGTATCTCATTTTAACTAGTTGGAGAACAAAAAGCATGGTACTAGCTAGCTCAATTTATGTTATCATTCTAAATAAATGTCATTTTCTTGAATGGTCTGTTCATAATATATTTTCATGTCAAGTTTCACCAGCGCGAGGCAAGCGACCGAGGTGGCTGCTGCTATGACCGAAGATCCGAAGAAGCCTGGAGATGTGCACAATAGTTTTGGTGCCTCTGTATTTGTTTCTGATTGTATGTACACTTGATGGATCATGCAGATGTGTTGTTCTGAGTTTCATAGAGTGATTTTTGGATTTGATCATTTAATTGTGAGAATTATTGATTGTTTGCTGTTGAAATGTGTAAAATTGAAATCTGTGAATGAAAAAGGCTGAATGCTCGTCTATTGGATCCGAATAATATTTGGGCTCTAAAAAGGCTATGGCCAAAACAATAGTGGAATGGAATATTGTGCATTTATGAAAAACAAAAACAAAAGGCTGAATGAAACGGAATGCAAAATGGCCTAAGCCCAGAAAATAAAAAGGCTGAATTGTAGGGCTTGGCCCATGAAGCTGACCAAAAATTGACAGAAAAAACACAAATAGGTTGAATTATTGGGCTCGGCCCATGTAAAACACCTAATCGGACCGGGCTGAATCTTGTGCCACATCAGATTGCCACGTCGGATGCCTACGTGGCCTAGGGAGGCTGCTAGTGACCAAAACAAAACAGTAGGCACATTTTGGTCGTAAACGTCCACGACCTTCTCACAGAGAAGGTCGTTAATTTCAGTTTATGACCGCCAGCTTTTGACCTTCTGTTTTTGGTCACAAAAAGGTCACAAATGGAAAATAATGACCATTCAGTGACCAATAGTCAAGGTCACAAGTTAACATATTTCTTGTAGTGCATGCGCCTAGGGTTGAGGGGAAACCCTAAAGGGGGCGCCCCCCTTGGCTTGGGGGGCAAGTTTCCCCTCCGTGGCCGCCGCCCCTCCCCTAGATGGGATCTGAGGGGGCTGCCCCCTCTCCCTTGCCCCTATATATATAGTGGAGGGGTGGGAGGGTGATACGTCTCCAATGTATCTATAATTTTTGATTGCTCCATGCTATATTATCTTCTGTTTTGGACATTATTAGGCTTTATTATCCACTTTTATATTATTTTTGGGACTAACCTACTAACCGAAGGCCCAACCCAGAATTGCTGTTTTTTTTGCCTATTTTAGGGTTTCGAAGAAAAGGAATATCAAATGGAGTCCAAACGGAATGAAACCTTCGGGAACGTGATTTTTGGAACGAACAAGATCCATGAGACTTGCACCCTACGTCAAGCAACCAACAGGGAGGCCACAAGGTAGGGGGCGCGCCTACCCCCCAGGCACGCCCTCCATCCTCGTGGGCCCCAAAGAGCTCCACGACGTACTTCTTCCTCCTATATATACCTACGTACCCCCAAACGATCAGATACGGAGCTAAAACCCTAATTCCACCACTGTAACTTTCTGTATCCATGAGATCCCATCTTGGGGCCTGTTCCGGAGCTCCGCCGGAGGGGGCATCGATCACGGAGGGCTTCTACATCAATACCATAGCCTCTTCGATGAAGTGTGAGTAGTTTACCTCAGACCTTCGTGTCCATAGTTATTAGCTAGATGGCTTCTTCTCTCTTTTTGAATCTCAATACAAAGTTCTCCCCCTCTCTTGTGGAGATCTATTCGTTGTAATCTTCTTTTTGCGGTGTGTTTGTTGAGATCGATGAATTGTGGGTTTATGATCAAGTTTATCTATGAACAATATTTGAATCTTCTCTGAATTCTTTTATGTATGATTGGTTATCTTTGCAAGTCTCTTCGAATTATCAGTTTGGTTTGGCCTACTAGATTGATCTTTCTTGCAATGGGATGAGCGCTTAGCTTTGGGTTCAATCTTGCAGTGTCCTTTCCCATTGACAATAGGGGCAGCAAGGCACATATTGTATTGTTGCCATCGAGGATAACAAGATGGGGTTTTCATCATATTGCATGAGTTTATCCCTCTACATCATGTCATCTTGCTTAAAGCGTTACTCTGTTCTCTTGAACTTAATACTCTAGATGCATGCTGGATAGCGGTCGATGTGTGGAGTAATAGTAGTAGATGTAGGCAGGAGTCGGTCTACTTGTCTCGGACGTGATGCCTATATACATGATCATACCTAGATATTCTCATAACTATGCTCAATTCTGTCAATTGCTCAACAGTAATTTGTTCACCCACCATAAAATACCTATGCTCTTGAGAGAAGCCACTAGTGAAACCTATGGCCCCGGGTCTATCTTCATCATATTAATCTTCCAATACTTAGTTATTCTCATTGCTTTTATTTTACTTTGCATCTTTATCATAAAAATACCAAAAATATTATCTTATCATATCCATCAGATCTCACTCTCGTAAGTGACCGTGTAGGGATTGACAACCCCTTATTGCGTTGGTTGCGAGGATTTATTTTTTTGTGCAGGTGCGAGGGACTCGCGCGTAGCCTCCTACTGGATTGATACCTTCGTTCTCAAAAACCGAGGGAAATACTTACGCTACTTTGTTGCATCACCCTTTCCTCTTCAAGGGAAAACCAATGCAGTGCTCAAGAGGTAGCAGGGGGCAGCCGCACCCTTCCCCTGGCGCAGCCCCTCCCCCTCTCCTACCCCTCCTCCTCCTCTGTAGCGCTTGGAGAAGCCCTGCCGGAGAACTACGAGCTCCATCACCACCACGCCGTCGTGCTGTCGGAGTTCTCCCTCAACTTCTCCTCTACCCTTGCTGGATCAAGAAGGAGGAGACGTTCCCGGGCTGTACGTGTGTTGAACACGGAGGCTCCGTTGTTCGACGCTTAGATCGGAATCGACTGCGATCTGAATTGCCACGTGTACGACTCCACCAACCGCGTTCTTGTAACGCTTCCGCTTAGCGATCTTCAAGGGTATGAAGATGCACTCCCTCTCTCTCGTTGCTAGTATCTACTAGATTGATCTTGGTGACACGTAGGAATTTTTTGAATTATTGCTACGTTACCCAACAGTGGCATCATGAGCTAGGTCTATACGTAGATTCTATGCACGAGTAGGACACAAAGCAGTTGTGGGCGATGATTTGTTCAATTTGCTTACCGTTACTAGTCTTATCTTGATCCGGTGGCATTGTGGGATGAAGCGGCCCGGACCGACCTTACACGTACGCTTACGTGAGACTGGTTCCACCGACTGACATGCACTTGATGCATAAGGTGGGTGGCGGGTGTCTGTCTCTCCCACTTTAGTCGGATCGGATTCGATGAAAAGGGTCCTTATGAAGGGTAAATAGCAATTGGCATATCACCGTTGTGGTTTTGCGTAGGTAAGAAACGTTCTTGCTAGAAACCCATAGCAGCCACGTAAAACATGCAACAATAATTAGAGGACGTCTAACTTGTTTTTGCAGGGTATGCTATGTGATGTGATATGGCCAAAAGGATGTGTTGAATGATATATGTGATGTATGAGATTGATCATGTTCTTGTAATAGGAATCACGACTTGCATGTCGATGTGTATGACATCCGGCAGGAGCCATAGGAGTTGTATTAATTTATTTATGACCTGCTTGTCAATGAAAACGCCATGTAATTACTTTACTTTATTGCTAACAGTTAGCCATAGTAGTAGAAGTAATAGTTGGCAAGGTAACTTCATGAAGACACGGTGATGGAGATCGTGGTGCCATGCTGGTGACAATGGTGTTCATGTCGCGCCTCGAAGATGGAGATCAAAGGCGCAAGATGATATTGGCCATATCATGTCACTTTATGATTTGCATGTGATGTTTTTCATGTTTACATCTTATTTGCTTAGAACGACGGTAGCATAAATAAGATGATCCCTCACTAAAATTGCAAGAAAGTGTCCCCCCTAACTATGCACCATTGCGAAGGCTTGTTGTTTCGAAGCACCACGTGATGATTGGATGTGATAGATTCTAACGTTCGAATACAACGGGTGTAAGCCAGATTTACACATGCAAAACACTTAGGTTGACTTGACGAGACTAGCATGTACAGACATGGCCTCGGAACACGAGAGACCGAAAGGTCGAACATGAGTCGTATAGTAGATACGATCAACATGGAGATGTTCACCGTTGATGACTAGTCCATCTCACGTGATGATCGGACACGGCCTAGTCGATTCGGATCATGTATCACTTAGATGACTAGAGGGATGTCTATCTGAGTGGGAGTTCATTGAATAATTTGATTAGATGAACATAATTATCGTGAAGATAGTCTAAATTGTCTTTGCAAATTATGTTGTGGATTAATAGCTCTCGCTTTAGCTCTTTGTTTTAATACGTTCCTAGAGAAAGACTAAGTTGAAAGATATTGTAAGCAATTGTGCGGACTAGGGCCGTAGTCTGAGGATTTTCCTCACTGCTACACAGAAGGCTTCTGTCCTTGATGCACCGCTCGGTGTGCCAACCCCTCTGGCGTCATCTATGGATGTTGTGAACATCTGGTAGACACGTTCTGATGACTACCTGGTAGTTTAGTGTGCCATGCTTTACGGCTTAGAGTTGGGGATCCAAAAGTGTTTTGAACGCCATAGAACATATGGGATGTTCGAAGAGCTGAAATTGGTATTTCAGGCTCATGCCCGTGTTGAGAGGTTGAGACCTCTGATAAGACATTTGCCTACAAGATGGAGGAGAATAGCTCAGCCAGTGAGCATGTGCTCAGAATGTCTGGGTACTTCAATCACTTGAATCAAGTGGGAGTTAATCTTCCAGATAAGAGAGTGATTGACAAAAGTTCCCCAGTCGCTATCACCAAGCTACTAGAGTTTCATGATGAACTATAACATGCAAGGGAAGATAATCCCGGAGCTGTTTGTCATGCTTAAGGTCGTAAAGGTAGAAATCAAGAAGGAGCATTAAGTGTTGATGGTTAACAAGAGCACTGGTTTCAAAGAAGGGCAAGGGCAAGAAAGGAAACTTCTTGAATGGCAAGCCAGTTGCCGCTCCAGTCAAGAAACCCAAGAACCCAAACCCGAGACAAAGTGATTCTATTAGGGGAACGGTCACTGGTAGCGGAACTGCCTCAAATACTTGGTAGATAAGAAGGCTGTCAACTTCAACAAAAGTATATTTGATATATGTGTGTTATTGATGTGTACCTTAATTACTAGTACTCCTAGTAGCACCTGGGTATTAGATACCGGTTCAGTTGCTAATATTGGTAACTCGAAACAAAAGCTACGGAATTAATAGAGACTAGCTAAGGGCGAGGTGACGATGTGTGTTGGAAGTGTTTCCAAGGTTGATGTGATCACCATCGCACGCTCCCTCTACCTTCGGGATTAGTGTTGAACCTAGATAAATGTTGTTTGCGTTGGTGTCTGCGTTGAGCATAAACATGATTAGATCATGTTTATTGCAATATGATTATTCATTTAAGTCATAGAATATTGGTTATTCTATTTACATGAATAATACCTTCTATGGTCATGCGCCCAATGTGAATGGTTTATTGAATCCCGGTCGTAGTTATACACATGTTCATAACATTGATGCCAAAAGATGTAGAGTTGATAATGATAGTACCACTTTCATGTGGCACTGTCTTGATAACCCAAAAGTATAGGGGATCTCAACAGTTTTCGATAAGTAAGAGTGTTGAACCCAACGAGGGGCTAAAGGTAGAACAAATATTCCCTCAAGTTCTATCGACCACCGATACAACTCTACGCACGCTTGACGTTCGCTTTACCTAGAACAAGTATGAAACTAGAAGTACTTTGAGGTGTTGTTGGATAGGTTTGCAAGATAATAAAGATTACGTAGATAAAAAGTTGGAGCTGTTTAGGTAAAGACACAACTAAGTTAGTTTTAGTAAAGAGCTTTTTGTTATGAGAAAGTTATTTGTCCCTAGGCAATCGATAACTAGACCGATAATCATTATTGCAATTTTATTTATTTGAGGGAGACGCATAAGCTAACATACTTTCTCTACTTGGATCATATGCATTTATGATTGGAACTCTAGCAAACATCCGCAACTACTAAAGATCATTAAGGTAAAACCCAATCATAGCATTAAAGTATCAAGTCCTCTTTATCCCATACACAAACAACCTGCTTACTCGGGTATATGCTTCTGTCACTCACGCCACCCACCATAAGCAAATCATGAACATATTGCAAACCCTACAACAGGAATCCCTCACGCTTGCGTGACACGGAGAGCACCGTAGGACAGCACCAATAATAAAACATGCAACTCAAACCAATCACGACCATCAAATAACCCATAGGACAAAACCGATCTACTCAAACATCATAGGATAGCCATACATTATTGGGAAATAATATATAGCGTTGAGCACCATGTTTAAGTAGAGATTACAGCGGGTAAGAGAGAGGTTACACCGCTGCATAGAGGGGGGAAGAGTTGGTGATGATGGCGGTAAAGTTGTTGGTGAAGATTGCAGTGATAATGATGGCCCCTGGTGGCACTCCGATGCCACTGGAAGCGAGGAGGAGAGAGCCCCCCTCCTTCTTCTTCTTCCTTGACCTCCTCCCTAGATGGGAGAAGGGTTTCCCCTCTGGTCCTTGGTCTCCATGGCATGGGAGGGACGAGAGCCCCTCCGAGATTGGATCTGTCTCTTTGTCTCTCTCTGTTTCTGCATTCTCAGATTCTACCCTTTCACCATTTCTTATATTCCCGGAGATCCGTAACTCCGATTGGGCTGAAATTTTAACACGATCTCTATCCGGATATTAGCTTTCTTGCAGCGAAATAAGGGCATCAACCGCCTTACGGGGTGGCCACGAGGGTCAGGGGCGCGCCCCCTGCCTTGTGCCCCCCTCGGGAACCGTCTCGCATGGATTTTTCTTCCCGTATTTTCCATATATTCCAAAAATAATCTCCGTCCATTTTTATCCCGTTTGGGCTCCATTTGATATGGATTTTCTGCGAAACAAAAAACATGCAACAAACAAGAACTGGCACTGGGCACTGTATCAATATGTTAGTCCCCAAAAATAGTATAAAAAGTTGCCAAAAGTATATGAAAGTTGTAGAATATTGGCATGGAACAATCAAAAATTATAGATACGATGGAGACGTATCAGCATCCCCAAGCTTAATTCCTGCTCCTCCTTGAGTAGGTAAATGATAAAAAGGATAATTTGTGATGTGGAATGCTACCTAGCATAATCTTGATCATGTAATCTAATCATGGCATGAATATTAAGACACGAGTGATTCAAAGCAATAGTCTATCATTTGACATAAAAACAATAATACTTCAAGCCTACTAATAAAGCAATCATGTCTTTTCAAAATAACATGGCCAAAGAAAGTTATCCCTACAAAATCATATAGTCTGGCTATGCTCTATCTTCACCACACAAAATATTTAAATCATGCACAACCCTGATGACAAGCCAAGCAATTGTTTCATACTTTTGATGCTCTCAAACTTTTTCAATCTTCACGCAATATATGAGCGTGAGCCATGGATATAGCACTATGGTGGAATAGAATGGTGGTTGTGGAGAAGACAAAAAGGGGAAGATAGTCTCATGTCAATTAGGCATATCAACGGGCTATGGAGATGCCCATCAATAGATATCAATGTGAGTGACTAGGGATTGCCATGCAACGGATACACTAGAGCTATAAGTGTATGAAAGCTCAACAAAAGAAACTAAGTGGGTGTGCATCCAACTTGCTTGCTCACGAATACCTAGGGCAATTTGAGGAAGCCCGTCATTGGAATATACAAGCCAAGTTCTATTATGAAAAATTCCCACTAGTATATGAAAATGATATCACATGAGACTCTCTATATGAAGAACATGGTGCTACTTTGAAGCACAAGTGTGGAAAAAGGATAGTTACATTGTGAAGGAAATATGCCCTAGAGGCAATAATAAAGTTATTATTTATTTCCTTATATCATGATAAATGTTTATTATTCATGCTAGAATTGTATTAACCGGAAACATAATACATGTGTGAATACATAGACAAACAGATTGTCACTAGTATGCCTCTACTTGACTAGCTCGTTGATCAAAGATGGTTATGTTTCCTAACCATAGACATTAGTTGTCATTTGATTAACGGGGTCACATCATTAGGAGAATGATGTGATTGACATGACCCATTCCGTTAGCTTAGCCCCGATCGTTTAGTATGTTGCTATTGCTTTCTTCATGACTTATACATGTTCTTATGACTATGAGATTATGCAACTCTCGTTTACCAGAGGAACACTTTGTGTGTTACCAAACATCACAATGTAACTGGGTGATTATAAAGGTGCTCTACAGGTGTCTCCGAAGGTACTTGTTGGGTTGGCGTATTTCGAGATTAGGATTTGTCACTCCGATTGTCGGAGAGGTATCTTTGGGCCCTCTCGGTAATGCACATCACTTAAGCCTTGCAAGCATTGTAACTAATGAGTTAGTTGCGGGATGATGTATTATGAAACGAGTAAAGAGACTTGCCGGTAACGAGATTGAACTAGGTATTGAGATACCGACGATCAAATCTCGGGCAAGTAACATACCGATGACAAAGGGAACAACGTATGTTGTTGTGCGGTTTGACCGACAAAGATCTTCGTAGAATATGTGGGAGCCAATATGAGCATCTAGGTTCTGCTATTGGTTATTGACCGGAGACGTGTCTCGGTCATGTCTACATAGTTCTCGAACCTGTAGGGTCCGCGCGCTTAACATTACGATGACGGTTATATTATGAGTTTATATGTTTTGATGTACCGAAGGTTGTTCGGAGTCCCGAATGTGATCAAGGACATGACGAGGAGTCTCAAAATGGTCGAGACATGAAGATTAATATATTGGAAGCCTATGTTTGGATGTCGGAAGTGTTCCGGGTGAAATCGAGATTTTACCGGAGTACCGGGAGGTTACCGGAACCCCCCGGGAGCTTAATGGGCCTATACGGGCCTTAGTGGAAATAGAGGGAAACAAGGGGAGTGTGGGGCGCACCCCCCCCCAAGGCCCAAGTCGAGTTGGTTTAGGGCAAGGGGGGCGACCCCCTCTTTCCTTCTTCCCCTCTCTCTTTCCTTCTCCCGAATCCTATTCCAACTAGGAAAGGGGGGGGGGGTCCTACTCCCGGTGGGAGTAGGACTCCTCCTGGTGTGCCCTCTCCCTGGCCGGCCGCACCCCCCTTGCTCCTTTATATACGGGGGCAGGGGGCACCCCATAGACACAACAATTGATCGTTTGATCCTTTAGTCGTGTGCGGTGCCCCCTCCACCATAGTCCACCTCGATATTACTGTAGCGGTGCTTAGGCGAAGCCCTGCGTCGGTAGAACATCAACATCGTCACCACACCGTCGTGCTGACAAAACTCTCCCTCAACACTCGGCTGGATCGGAGTTCGAGGGACGTCATCGGGCTGAACGTGTGCAACACTCTCCCCTCTCGTTGCTATGCATCACCATGATCTTGCGTGTGCGTAGGAATTTTTTTGAAATTACTACGTTCCCCAAAAGTGGCATCCGAGCCAGGTTATATGCGTAGATGTCATATGCACGAGTAGAACACAAGTGAGTTATGGGCGATATAAGTCATACTGCTTACCAGCATGTCATACTTTGGTTCGGCGGTATTGTTGGATGAAGCGGCCCGGACCGACATTACACGTACGCTTACGCGAGACTGGTTCCACCGACGTGCGTTGCACACAGGTGGCTGGCGGGTGTCAGTTTCTCCAACTTTAGTTGAACCGAGTGTGGCTATGCCCAGTCCTTGCGAAGGTTAAAACAGCACCAACTTGACAAACTATCGTTGTGGTTTTGATGCGTAGGTAAGAACGGTTCTTGTTAAGACCATAGCAGCCACGTAAAACTTGCAACAACAAAGTAGAGGACGTCTAACTTGTTTTTGCAGGGCATGTTGTGATGTGATATGGTCAAGACATGATGCTAAATTTTATTATATGAGATGATCATGTTTTGTAACCAAGTTATTGGCAACTGGCAGGAGCCATATGGTTGTCGCTTTATTGTATGCAATGCAATCGCCCTGTAATGCTTTACTTTATCACTAAGCGGTAGCGATAGTCATGGAAGCATAAGATTGGAGAGACGACAACGATGCTACGATGGAGATCAAGGTGTCGTGCCGGTGACGATGGTGATCATGACGGTTCTTCGGAGATGGAGATCACAAGCATAAGATGATGATGGCCATATCATATCACTTATATTGATTGCATGTGATGTTTATCTTTTAAGCATCTTATCTTGCTTTGATTGATGGTAGGATTATAAGATGATCTCTCACTAAATTTCAAGATAAAAAGTGTTCTCCCTGAGTATGCACCATTGCCAAAGTTCGTCGTGCCCAGACACCACGTGATGATCGGGTGTGATAAGCTCTACATCCATCTACAATGGGTGCAAGCCAGTTTTGCACACGCAGAATACTTAGGTTAAACTTGACGAGCCTAGCATATGCAGATATTGCCTCGGAACACTGAGACTGAAAGGTCGAGCGTGAATCATATAGAAGATATGATCAACATAGTGATGTTCACCGTTGAAAACTACTCCATTTCACGTGATAATCGGTTATGGTTTAGTTGATTTGGATCACGTGATCACTTAGAAGATTAGAGGGATGTCTTTCTAAGTGGGAGTTCTTAAGTAATATGATTAATTGAACTTAAATTTATCATGAACTTAGTACCTGATAGTATCTCGCTTGTCTATGTTTAATTGTAGATAGATGGCCCGTGTTGTTGTTCCGTTGAATTTTAATGCATTCCTTGAGAAAGAAAAGTTGAAAGATGATGGTAGCAATTACACGGACTGGGTCCGTAACTTGAGGATTATCCTCATTGCTGCACAGAAGAATTACGTCCTGGAAGCACCGCTGAGTGCCAGGCCTGCTGCTAATGCAACTGACGACGTTAAGAACGTTTGGCAGAGCAAAGCTGATGACTACTCGATAGTTCCGTGTGCCATGCTTTACGGCTTAGAACCGGGACTTCAACGACGTTTTGAACATCATGGAGCATATGAGATGTTCCAGGAGTTGAAGTTAATATTTCAAAAGAATGCCCGGATTGAGAGATATGAAGTCTCCAATAAGTTCTATAGCTGCAAGATGGAGGAGAATAGTTCTGTCAGTGAGCATATACTCAAGATGTCTGGGTACTGCAATCACTTGATTCAACTGGGAGTCAACCTTACGGATGATAGCGTCATTGACAGAATTCTCCAATCACTTCCACCAAGCTACAAGAGCTTCGTGATGAATTATAATATGCAAGGGATGGATAAGACAATTCCCGAGCTCTTTGCAATGCTAAAAGCTACAGAGGTAGAAATCAAGAAGGAGCATCAAGTGTTGATGGTCAGTAAGACCACCAGTTTCAAGAAGGGCAAAGGGAAGAAGAAGGGAAACTTCAAGAAGAACAGCAAGCAAGTTGTTGCTCAGGAGAAGAAACCCAAGTCTGGACCTAAGCCTGAGACTGAGTGCTTCTGCTGCAAGCAGACTGGTCACTGGAAGCGGAACTGCCCCAAGTATTTGGCGGATAAGAAGGATGGCAAGGTGAACAAAGGTATATGTGATATACATGTTATTGATGTGTACCTTACTAGAGCTCACAGTAGCACCTGGGTATTTGATACTGGTTCTATTGCTAATATTTGCAACTCGAAACAGGGACTACGAATTAAGCGAACACTGGCTAAGGACGAGGTGACGATGCACGTGGGAAATGGTTCCAAAGTCGATGTGATCGCGGTCGGCACGCTACCTCTACATCTACCTTCGGGATTAGTATTAGACCTAAATAATTATTATTTGGTGCCAGCGTTGAGCATGAACATTATATATGGATCTTGTTTGATGCGAGACGGTTATTCATTTAAATCAGAGAATAATGGTTGTTCTATTTATATGAGTAATATCTTTTATGGTCATGCACCCTTGAAGAGTGGTCTATTTTTGATGAATCTCGATAGTAGTGATACACATATTCATAACTTTGAAGCCAAAAGATGCAGAGTTGATAATGATAGTGCAACTTATTTGTGGCACTGCCGTTTAGGTCATATTGGTGTAAAGCGCATGAAGAAACTCCATACTGATGGACTTTTGGAACCACTTGATTATGAATCACTTGGTACTTGCGAACCGTGCCTCATGGGCAAGATGACTAAAACGCCGTTCTCTGGAACTATGGAGAGAGCAACAGATTTGTTGGAAATCATACATATAGATGTATGTGGTCCGATGAATGTTGAGGCTCATGGCGGATATTGTTGTTTTCTCACCTTCACAGATGATTTAAGCAGATATGGGTATATCTACTTAACGAAGCATAAGTCTGAAACATTTGAAAAGTTCAAAGAATTTCAGAGTGAAGTTGAAAATCATCATAACAAGAAAATAAAGTTTCTACGATCTGATCGTGGAGGAGAATATTTGAGTTACGAGTTTGGTCTACATTTGAAACAATGTGGAATAGTTTCGCAACTCACGCCACCCGGAACACCACAGCGTAATGGTGTGTCCAAACGTCGTAATCGTACTTTACTAGATATGGTGCGATCTATGATGTCTCTTACAGATTTACCGCTATCATTTTGGGGTTATGCTTTAGAGACGACCACATTCACGTTAAATAGGGCACCATCAAAATCCGTTGAGACGATGCCTTATGAACTGTGGTTTGGCAAGAAACCAAAGTTGTTGTTTCTAAAAGTTTGGGGTTGCGATGCTTATGTGAAAAAGCTTCAACCTGATAAGCTCGAACCCAAATCTGAGAAATGTATCTTCATAGGATACCCAAAGGAGACTGTTGGGTACACCTTCTATCACAGATCCGAAGGCAAGACTTTTGTTGCTAAGAATGGATCCTTTCTAGAGAAGGAGTTTCTCTAGAAAGAAGTGAGTGGGAGGAAAGTGAAACTTGATGAGGTAACTATACCTGCTCCTCTATTGGAAAGTAGTTCATCACAGAAACCGGTTTCTGTGACGCCTACACCAATTAGTGAGGAAGTTAATGATGATGATCATGGAACTTCAGATCAAGTTACTATTGAACCTCGTAGATCAACCAGAGTAAGATCCGCACCAGAGTGGTACGGTAATCCTGTTCTGGAAGTCAGGCTACTAGATCATGATGAACCTACGAACTATGAAGAAGCGATGGTGAGCCCAGATTCCGCAAAATGGCTTGAGGCCATGAAATCTGAGATTGATCCATGTATGAGAACAAAGTATGGACTTTGGTTGACTTGCCCGATGATCGGCAAGCAATTGAGAATAAATGGATCTTCAAGAAGAAGACTGACGCTGACGGTAATGTTACTGTCTATAAAGCTCGACTTGTTGCAAAAAGGTTTTCGACAAGTTCAAGGGAATGACTACAATGAGACCCTCTCAGCCGTAGTGATGCTTAAGTCTGTCCGAATCATGTTAGCAATTGCCGCATTTTATAATTATGAAATTTGGCAAATGGATGTCAAAACTGCATTCTTGAATGGATTTCTGGAACAAGAGTTATATATGATGCAATCGGAAGGTTTTGTCGATCCAAAGGGAGCTAACAAAGTGTGCAAGCTCCAGCGACCCATTTATGGACTGGTGCAAGCCTCTTGGAGTTGGAATAAACGCTTTGATAGTGTGATCAAAGCATTTGGTTTTATACAGACTTTTGGAGAAGCCTGTATTTACAAGAAAGTGAGTGGGAGCTCTGTAGCATTTCTGATATTATATGTGGATGACATATTGCTGATTGGAAATGATATAGAATTTCTGGATATCATAAAGGGATACTTGAATAAGAGTTTTTCAATGAAAGACCTCGGTGAAGCTGCTTACATATTGGGCATCAAGATCTATAGAGATAGATCAAGACGCTTAATTGGACTTTCACAAAGCACATACCTTGACAAAGTTTTGAAGAAGTTCAAAATGGATCAAGCAAAGAAAGGGTTCTTGCCTGTGTTACAAGGTGTAAAGTTGAGTAAGACTCAATGCCCGACCACTGCAGACGATAGAGAGAAAATGAAATATGTTCCCTATGCTTTAGCCATAGGCTCTATCATCTATGCAATGTTGTGTACCAAACCTGATGTGTGCCTTGCTATAAGTCTAGCAGGGAGGTACCAAAGTAATCCAGGAGTGGATCACTAGACAGCGGTCAAGAACATCCTGAAATACCTGAAAAGGACTAAGGATATGTTTCTCGCTTATGGAGGTGACAAAGAGCTCATCGTAAACGGTTACGTTGATGCAAGCTTTGACACTGATCCGGACGATTCTAAATCGCAAACCGGATACGTGTTTACATTGAACGGTGGAGCTATCAGCTGGTGCAGTTCTAAACAAAGCATTGTGGCGGGATCTACATGTGAAGCAGAGTACATAGCTGCTTCAGAAGCAGCAAATGAAGGAGTCTGGATGAAGGAGTTCATATCCGATCTAGGTGTCATACCTAGTGCATCGGGTCCAATGAAAATCTGTTGTGACAATACTGGTGCAATTGCCTTGGCGAAGGAATCCAGATTTCACAAGAGAACCAAACACATCAAGAGACGCTTCAATTCCATCCGGGATTTAGTCCAGGTAGGAGACATAGAAATTTGCAAGATACATATGGATCTGAATGTTGTAGACCCGTTGACTAAGCCTCTTCCACGAGCAAAACATGATCAGCACCAAGGCTCCATGGGTGTTAGAATCATTACTGTCTAATTTAGATTATTGACTCTAGTGCAAGTGGGAGACTGAAGGAAATATGCCCTAGAGGCAATAATAAAGTTATTATTTATTTCCTTATATCATGATAAATGATTATTATTCATGCTAGAATTGTATTAACCGGAAACATAATACATGTGTGAATACATAGACAAACAGATTGTCACTAGTATGCCTCTACTTGACTAGCTCGTTGATCAAAGATGGTTATGTTTCCTAACCATAGACATGAGTTGTCATTTGATTAATGGGGTCACATCATTAGGAGAATGATGTGATTGACATGACCCATTCCGTTAGCTTAGCACACGGTCATTTAGTATGTTGCTATTGCTTTCTTCATGACTTATACATGTTCCTATGACTATGAGATTATGCAACTCCCGTTTACCGGAGGAATATTTTGTGTGCTACCAAACGTCACAACGTAACTGGGTGATTATAAATGTGCTCTAAAGGTGTCTCCGAAGGTACTTGTTGGGTTGGCGTATTTCGAGATTAGGATTTGTCACTCCGATTGTCGGAGAGTTATCTCTGGGCCCTCTCGGTAATGCACATCACTTAAGCCTTGCAAGCGTTGCAACTAATGAGTTAGGGATGATGTATTACAGAACGAGTAAAGAGACTTGCCGGTAATGAGATTGAACTAGGTATTGAGATACCGACGATCGAATCTCGGGCAAGTAACATACTGATGACAAAGGGGACAACGTATGTTGTTGTGCGGTTTGACCGATAAAGATCTTCGTAGAATATGTGGGAGCCAATATGAGCATCCAGGTTCCGCTATTGGTTATTGACCGGAGACGTGTCTCGGTCATGTCTACATAGTTCTCGAACCCGTAGGGTCCGCACGCTTAACATTACGATGACGGTTATATTATGAGTTTATATGTTTTGATGTACTGAAGGTTGTTCGGAGTCCCGGATGTGATCAAGGACATGAAGAGGAGTCTCGAAATGGTCGAGACATGAAGATTAATATATTGGAAGCCTATGTTTGGATGTCGGAAGTGTTCCGGGTGAAATCGAGATTTTACCGGAGTACCGGGAGGTTACCGGACCCCCCCGGGAGCTTAATGGGCCTATATGGGCCTTAGTGGAAATAGAGGGAAACAAGGGGAGTGTGGGGCGCACCCCCCAAGGCCCAAACCGAATTGGTTTAGGGCTAGGGGGGCGGCCCCCTCTTTCCTTCTTCCCCTCTCTCTTTCCTTCTCCCGGATCCTATTCCAACTAGGAAAGGGGGGAGTCCTACTCCCGGTGGGAGTATGACTCCTCCTGGCGTGCCCTCTCCCTGGCCAGCCGCACCCCCCTTGCTCCTTTATATACGGGGGCAGGGGGCACCCCATAGACACAACAATTGATCGTTTGATCCTTTAGCCGTGTGTGGTGCCCCCCTCCACCATAGTCCACCTCGATATTACTGTAGCGGTGCTTAGGCGAAGCCCTGCATGGGTAGAACATCAACATCGTCACCACACCGTCGCGCTGACAAAACTCTCCCTCAACACTCGGCTGGATCGGAGTTCGAGGGACCTCATCGCGCTGAACGTGTGCTGAACTCAGAGGTGTCGTACGTTCGGTACTTGATCGGTCGGATCGTGAAGACGTACGACTACATCATCCGCGTTGTGCAAACGCTTCCACTTTCGGTCTACGAGGGTACGTAGACAACACTCTCCCCTCTTGTTGCTATGCATCACCATGATATTGCGTGTGCGTAGGATTTTTTTTGAAATTACTACGTTCCCCAATACATTGTCCCTTCTCTCTTTTTCTCTCATTTTTTTATTGGGCCTTCTTTCTTTTTTTGGCCTCTTTCTCTCTTTTTTTCGTCCGGAGTCTCATCCCGACTTGTGGGGGAATCATAGTCTCCATCATCCTTTCCTCACTTGGGACAATGCTCTAACAATGATGATCATCACACTTTATTTACTTACAACTCAAGAATTACAACTCAATACTTAGAACAAAATATGACTTTATGTGAATGCCTCCGGCGGTGTACCGGGATGTGCAATGATGCATGAGTGACATGTATGAAGAATTATGAACGGTGGCTTTGCCACAAATACGATGTCAACTACATGATCATGCAAGCAATATGACAATGATGAAGCGTGTCATAATAACGGAACGATGGAAAGTTGCATGGAAATATATCTCGGAATGGCTATGGAAATGCCATAATAGGTAGGTATGGTGGCTGTTTTGAGGAAGGTATATGGTGGGTTTATGGTACCGGTGAAAGTTGCGCGATAGTAGAGAGGCTAGCAATGGTGGAAGGGTGAGAGTGCGTATAATCCATGGACTCAACATTAGTCATAAAGAACTCACATACTTATTGCAAAAATCTACAAGTTATCAAAGCAAAGTATTACGTGCATGCTCCTAGGGGGATAGATTGGTAGGAAAAGACCATCGCTCGTCCCCGACCGCCACTCATAAGGAAGACAATCAATAAATAAATCATGCTCCAACTTCATCACATAACGGTTCACCATACGTGCATGCTACGGGAATCACAAACTTCAACACAAGTATTTCTCAAATTCACAACTACTCAACTAGCATGACTCTAATATCACCATCTCCATATCTCAAAACAATTATCAAGTATCAAACTTCTCATAGTATTCAATGCACTTACATGAAAGTTTTTGTTATTGCCATGTTGTTCTAAAGGACTCTCAAAATAATATAAGTGAAGCATGAGAGAACAATAGTTTCTATAAAACAAATCCAGCACCATGCTCTAAAAGATTTAAGTGAAGCACTAGAGCAAAAACTATATAGCTCAAAAGATATAAGTGAAGCACATGGAGTATTCTAATAAATTTCAAATTGTGTGAGTCTCTCTCAAAAGGTGTGTACAGCAAGGATGATTGTGGTAAACTAAAAAGCAAAGACTCAAATCATACAAGACGCTCCAAGTAGTAAAGTTACCGATAGACGAAGACGAAAGAGGGGATGCCTTCCGGGGCATCCCCAAGCTTAGTGTCGGTGTCAAAACCGGCGGATCCCGGGTAGGGGGTCCCGAACTGTGCGTCTAGGCGGATGGTAACAGGAGACGGGGGACATGATGTTTTTACCCAGGTTCGGGCCCTCTCGATGGAGGTAAAACCCTACTCCTGCTTGATTGATCTTGATGATATGAGTATTACAAGAGTTGATCTACCATGAGATCGAAGAGGCTAAACCCTAGAAGCTAGCCTATGGTATGATTGTGTGTTGTTCTTGGTCCTACGGACTAAACCCTCCGGTTTATATAGACACCGGGGGGGCTAGGGTTACACACAGTCGGTTACAAGGAAGGAGATCTACATATCCGTACTGCCAAGCTTGCCTTCCATGCCAAGGAGAGTCCCATCCGGACACGGGACGAAGTCTTCAATCTTGCATCTTCATAGTCCAACAGTCCGGCCAAAGGACATAGTCCGGCTGTCCGGATACCCCCTAATCCAGGACTCCCTCAGTAGCCCCTGAACCAGGCTTCAATGATGATGAGTCCGGCGCGTAGATTGTCTTCGGCATTGCAAGGCGGGTTCCTCCTCCGAATACTTCATAGAAGATTTTGAACACGGGGATCATGTCTGGGTCTGCAAAACAAGTTCCACATACCACCATAGAGAGAATAATGTTTCCACAAATCTAATCTACTGACGTACCCCGTACTGTGACATCACACCACATCCAGTTCTTTATTTGATTCATTTTTCATAACCCATCCCAGCGTGTTTTGCGAGGTGGTTTCCTTGGCACGTCTTGTCAAAGCAGAGATCGTGTCCCCTTTATTACGGGATTCTCATCAATACGGACGTGGGTAACCCAACCGTGCCTATTGGTAGGACTCCTAGATCTTAGGCAAATCCCAAACGGCCACGAGGAGGACGCTTGATATTCACCCTCTTTATAAAGGGGACAAGGATTTTTCTTTTCTCTCTCTCGTGCTCAATCAAATCCTTCCCCCGCCTCGAGTTCTAACACCCAAAGCTCAGGTCAGGCGCTTCGGACCTTCAATCATGTCCGGATCCAACCTTCAAGGCCGGTGGATGCCTTCCTCTGTCACAGAGGAGGACATCAAGAAGTTGAGGGAGGCCAGATATCTGACCGCCGAAATTTCGCATAGGCTGCCCACCCGAGGGCAGGTCGTCCCTACTCCCGAACCCAACGAGAGTGTCGTGTTCATCTCCCAATTCCTCCGAGGGCTAGGCCTCACTCTGGATCCCTTTGTTAGGGGTCTTATGTACTATTACGGGCTGGATTTTCATGATCTGGTCCCGAATTCCCTTCTTCACATCTCATCATTCATTGTCGTATGTGAGGCCTTCCTCCGCATTGCCCCTCACTTCGGTCTGTGGCTCAAGACCTTCGATGTGAAGTCAAAGATGGTCGAGGGGCAGTATGCAGCGTGCGGAGGTGCTTTAATAAGCAAAATTGCTGACGCTCCATGGCCAAAGGGTTCCTTTCCAGAGGTGTCCGGATTGTGGCAGCGGGAGTGGTTCTACATCACAGCTCCTCGAAGTGCCAAATGGGTAGCTGCCCCCGCCTTTCGCTCGGGCCCCCTGAGGGAGTCCTGGATTAGGGGGTGTCCGGATGGCCGGACTATACCTTCAGCCGGACTCTTGGACTATGAAGATACAAGATTGAAGACTTCGTCCCGTGTCCGGAAGGGACTTTCCTTGGCGTGGAAGGCAAGCTTGGCGATACGAATATGCAGATTTCCTACCATTGTAACCGACTTTGTGTAACCCTAACCCTCTCCGGTGTCTATATAAACCGGAGGGTTTTAGTCCGTAGGACAACATACACAACAACAATCATACCATAGGCTAGCTTCTAGGGTTTAGCCTCTCCGATCTCGTGGTAGATCTACTCTTGTACTACCTATATCATCAATATTAATCAAGTAGGACGTAGGGTTTTACCTCCATTGGGAGGGCCCGAACCTGGGTAAAACTTCGTGTCCCTTGCCTCCTGTTACCATCCGGCCTAGACGCACAGTTTGGGACCCCCTACCCAAGATCCGCCGGTTTTGACACCGACATTGGTGCTTTCATTGAGAGTTCCTCTGTGTCGTCGCCGTCAGGCTTGATGGCTCCTACGATCATCAATGGCGATGCAGTCCAGGGTGAGACCTTCCTCCCCGGACAGATCTTCGTCTTCGGCGGCTTCACACTGCGGGCCAATTCACTTGGCCATCTGGAGCAGATCGAAAGCTCTGCCCCTGGCCGTCAGGTCAGATCTGGAAGTTTAAACTACATGGCTGACATCCGCGGGGACTTGATCTTCGACGGATTCGAGCCACTGCCAAGCGCGCCGCACTGTCACGACGAGCATGATCTAGCTCTGCTGCCGAACAGTGCCCTGGAGGCCGCACCCGCATCGGCTTCGACCCTTAATTCGGAGCCAACTGCGCCGATCGAGGATGGGTGGTTGGACGCCGCCTCGGGGGCTGTGATCCCAACGGCGATCGAGCCGAACACCAGCCCCGCACTCTGCGAGACTCGTGACTCCAAGGAGCCGGACTCCTTTCCGGACTCCGAACCCTCCGCGCCCCTGCCGATCAAATCCGATGGGGCACCGATTATGGAGTTTACTGCCGCGAACATCTTTCAGCACTCGCCTTTCGGCGATATTCTGAAGACACTGAAGTCTCTCTCTTTATCAGGAGAGCCCTGGCCGGACTACGGTCAGCAAGGTTGGGATTCAGACGATGAAGAAATTCAAAGCCCACCCACCACCCACTTTGTAGCCACTGTCAACGATTTAACTGACATGCTCGACTTCGACTCCAAAGACATCGACGGTATGGACGCCGATGAAGGAGACAATGAAGAACCAGCGCCTATTGGGCCCTGGAACGCCACCTCGTCATATGACGTATACATGGTGGACGCACCAAAAGATGACGACGAGGAGCGGAAGGACGCACCGAAAGCTTGTTCCCTCGAAAAGCAGTCAAAGCGGCGACGCAAGCGCCGCCCCAAATCCCGCCTCGACAGAAATAGCAATCATACAGACCCAGCGCTAGAGCAGGGCGAACCTCTGCCGGACAAGGCAATCCGGATAATCAAACCGAACAAACAAATCCTATCAAGGCTAATGGTCCGGACGACATAACGCTGGACAGGCACCCGGAGCAGCAGACTGCCCGTAAAAGGCTTGTTGCCACCGCGAGGAGTCTGAAAAAGCAGAAGCAAAGGCTCAAAGCCGCGCAAGACACACTCCAAATCAGATGGAGTAAAATACTCAACACTGCAGCAAGGTATGGCGACAATCGCCCCTCCAAGAGCTACCCAAAGAGGAAGCTGCTACCCGAATTCGATGAGGAGGCCTCAGAGCCCCCACAACCAAATATCAAAGCAGCCACCTGGTCGGATAGACGACCCCTCTACCAACACAGATCGGCATACAACGCCGCTCACAATACAATACGCAACCCATGCGAGGGCTCGCACCCAAAGGATAGCGCAACAAGATCCATCTATGGACCACGCAAGCGCGCCCCAGCATACAATGCAACACAACAAACATCCGAACAACGCGGTACACCCAGCTATAGGGGTGCCGCACACCCCCTATGTTTCACCGACGAGGTGCTAGACCACGAATTTCCAGAGGGATTCAAGCCCGTAAACATAGAGGCATACGACGGAACAACAGACCCTGGTGTCTGGATTGAGGACTACATCCTTCATATCCATATGGCTCGAGGAGATGATCTCCACGCCATCAAGTACCTACCCCTCAAGCTCAAAGGGCCAGCTCGTCACTGGCTCAAAGGCCTACCTGAAAGCTCCATTGGAAGTTGGGAAGAGCTCGAAGACGCCTTTCGGGCAAATTTTCAAGGGACTTATGTCCGACCTCCGGATGCAGACGATTTGAGTCATATAACTCAACAGCCTAGAGAGTCAGCCCGAAAGCTTTGGAACAGGTTTCTTACTAAAAAGAACCAGATTGTCGACTGTCCGGACGCTGAAGCCTTGGCAGCTTTCAAGCATAGCGTCCGTGACGAATGGCTCGCCAGACACCTCGGCCAAAATAAGCCGAGAACAATGGCCGCACTAACAAACCTCATGACCCGCTTTTGCGCGGGTGAGGACAGCTGGCTAGCCAGATGCAGCACCAGCGACCCCAGTACATCTGAAGTTAGAGATGGAAACGGGACATCACGGCGCAATGGCAATAACAAACACCGGAATAAAGAAGACAGCACGAAGGGCACGACAGTAAATGCCGGATTCAAAAGCTCTCGGCCAGGTCAAAAGCCGCCCCCTAAAGGCACCAGGGATGAATTGTCCAGCCTCAACAAAATTCTGGACCAAGTATGTCAGATTCATAGTACCCCTGGTAAACCTGCTAATCATACCCACAGAGAATGTTGGGTCTTCAAGCAGTCCGGCAAGCTCAACGCCGTACACAAGGGGGAGGATACACCAAGTGAAGACGAGGACGAGCCCCCCAAGCAAGACACGGGGGAACAAAAGAAATTTCCACCAGAAGTCAAAACAGTAAACGTGTTACACGTAATCAAGGGAAAAAACAACGCGGCACTCCCAGGAAAATATACCCAAGTGCCTATCACCACGAAGTCCTGCCACTAGTTATCTCAACCGATCACTTTCGACCATCACGATTACTCAGCAAGTATCCGACACGCAGGATGGGCTGCCCTGGTATTAGACCCAGTAATTGGCGGATATCACTTCACAAGAGTCTTGATGGACGGCGGCAGTAGCCTAAACCTAATATATCAGGATACAATCTGCGGGATGGGGTTAGACCCAACACAAATTCGCCATAGCAATACTACCTTTAAAGGAGTAATGCTAGGCCTAGGGGCTCGTTGTACGTGATCCCTCCTACTACAAGTTATATTCAGCTCCCCCGGTAACTTCCGTCGCGAGCATTTAACTTTCCACATCGCTCCGTTTCAAAGTGGCTATCAAGCACTGCTCGGACGCGAAGCTTTCGCTCGCTTTAATGCAATACCATACTACGCCTCCCTCACACTCAAGATGCCCGGTCCACATGGCATCATTACAGTGCACGGAAATATCAAGCGATCTCTGCGCGCCGAAGAGAGTGAGGTTGCCTTGGCAGCCGCACACTAAAGGCGCCCGGACAAGCGAAAGCATCCAATAGGTCGTCAAGACCTTAGATACAACTAATCAAGTCCGGCGCCGCTATTTATACGAAATAAGTGGTCACACCCCTATTTGTCAATACAAGGGGCTCAACGCGCACAGACAAGTGGCAATTTCTTATCATCTTGAAATATACATGGTTTCTTTAAAAACTATCTTTTTGCATGACAACTTTTTCACTTAACTTCCTCTCTTTTACAGACGATCATCGTGCTACACCCGTCCAGGATACGGCACAATGGAGACACAGGCACAGACGTGCAGCAGGGACCCGCTCCAAGGATTCTTTTTAGATTAAGACCCTGCGTAAACCTTTTTTACTGTCTCTTGTTGATACATATCCACAGTTGAGAAGGATGCTGACGTCTTGGCATGTGTCCATGCCAGAACAATGCACGTACCTGGACACGAGGGGCTTCTTACAAAGGCCACTATTTAGGCCCGGTTTATACCACAAAGACTGAATACCTTAGGGAGTGTTCGGCGTCGCGAGTTTGGCCCTATATGCATCAGCTCCAAATCATTGTCTTTGGTCAAATGTTGGGTTTGCCCGGTTCCTGTGTTTTGGTGCCTTACGTTCCGCCTTGCCGGCTAAGGTAGCACCAGGAGAACTACTGCGATTGTGCCCTGGTTCATTCGGACGAGCACCTCAGTAGAGAAAGCCGAAAACTAATTGTCATGATATAGCATGAGACTGGTCAACCACTCGATGACCTGTGGGAATGTTAGAATTCCTCTGCCTTAACGAAGGGCCGTTTTCCATCCAGGCATGTACGCACCCCGGAATCGGGAGAGTGCGGAGCCACCAGGGGCTATCTAGTAGCCCCACTGTCAAACTCCTATGGCTAAGTGAAAGTGCTAAAGCATTATATGCGTGGGGGTTGAAGCCGACGACTGCAATCTTTCAGGTTATACACATGTATACATAAACGGCCGCCCAGGAGGCATCATATTACTTTCAGGCAAAAGTATAAAAATAGCCTTATAAAAATTTATAAAAGCATTTCGCTTACAATGAGATTACATATCACTCAAACATAATATTTTTTGAGCACTTTGTCTCTATCAAACGGGCACCCTCAAGAACTTCTTCAAAGTAGTGCTCAGCAGCCTTTCGACCTATAGCCGAATCCTGCGCTGCAACATTGGTAGCATCCATCTCCGCCCAGTATGCCTTAACACGGGCAAAGGCCATCCATGTGCCCTCTATGCACGCCGACCTCCTCATCGCATTAATGCGCGGCACCACGTCAAGGACCTGCTGCACCAAGCCGAAATAGATGTTCGGTTTTGAGCTTTCCGACCATAGCTGATCCACAACAGACCTCATGAAGAGTCCGGACAACCTATTTAGTTCAGCCCATTCGGCTAATTGGTCAGTCAATGAAAGTGGACGCTCGGGAGAATGTAATTGTCTCCAAAACAGCTGGTCTACTTCACGGTCCGTCTGACCCTGGAAGTACTTGGCCGCATCGGCAGCGCTCGCCGCCAAATCCATATACACATCCTCCAAACTTCACAGCCGATCCAGAGGGGCATACCGTGGATCTCCGAATTTCCTCCGCAACATAAAGGATTTCCCAGCTACAATATCACCGGCTTCCTGTAGCTCCTCCTTCTTTGCCCTCATAGCAGAGCGGAGATCCTTTTTCGTCGCAGCAGCCTTCTCAAGGTCCGATGCCTTCACTTGGTTTTCCTTTTCAAGAACCCGACAACGGTCGGTGGCGGCTTTTAATTCTATAGCCATCTTGGCCATATTGTCTCGGGTCTCGCCATGCGCGGCCTTCTCGGCTTGCAACTCTTCGGCCGCCTTCACAGCAGCTGCATTACCCAACCTCGCTTGTTCCTTGGCTCGGGCAAGTTCTACCCGCAAGGCTTCAATAGTGGCAGCTCCATCTGCAGTCACAACATATTAAAGATACTGCATCATGCTGCTCTTCCTATGTGGCGTTTACCAGATAATGACACTTACCCTGCGCCTCGTCAAGCCTTTTGTTAACAAGCTCGATGTCGGCATCTGCCGCATCCAACTGCCGTTCTAAATGGGCAAACTCGCTAGTCCGGCTAGCCACCAGAGCTTCCATCACCTGCACATAGAGGCAGTATGGTTATTACCTGGGAATATGATCCTCTGTTCGTCGTCGTTTTCGGCGACAACCAGAGTCTCAGGGGCTACTATCTACACAGGGCACACCTAGCATGTGCAGGACTATCATACATTCTTTTACGTACCTCAAAGCCTGTCAGTAGACTCATAAAAGCTTCATGCAATCCGCTTTCGGCGGACGATATTCTCTCCATCACCGTATTCATCAGCACACGGTGTTCATCTGAGATGGCCGCTCGCCCCACCAACTCCCTCAGAACATCCGATCGCACACCAGACGGTGCCGGACTCTTTTGTCTGCTCTCTTCGGGAGCCGGACACTGGGAGCTTCGGGGGTCAATGGGATTATCTTCTGGCCTCACCGGACTCGGAGAGGCCCTCCGCAACGACACTTCAGGGTCGCCCGCTTCTGGAGCGGAGGAGTCCGGAGGAGGCGTTTCTCTCTCCATCATCTCTGGAAGAAGATCCCCCGAAGACGAGCTCATTTGAGAGGGGCTAAGGCCCGAACTGCAAAAATATATGCGGTGGTTGTTTTCTCAGAAGAAAAAGATGGCATATCTGTACTATTAAAAGTATTTCGGGTCACTTACGACTCGCGGGAGAATTGATCCCCCCGCGGACTTTGTGCGGCAACGGCGCCCCCCGAGGTAGGACCCACCGTGGGAGACTTCTTCTCCCGCTTGGAAGCTTCGGCTTCCGAATCCCCGGGCGTAGTCCTTTTCCTCTTCTGGTCGTCTTCCTTCATGGAGACGCTCGCTCCCTCGGCTAGAATGGGCAGTGTTGGGGGCCCGCGTCCGCCCGCATTATCCTCCACAGTATCTTCCTTCAAGGGCTCCGGGCAAGGTGCGGTCTGGAGCATCTTTTCCAATACCGGATTTTCCAAACCCTCAGGGAGGGGGGCCGAACACCGAATCAACTTCACCTTTGTTAGCCAGTCCTGGTCAAAAAGCGAACTTTCAGAAATAACTTCGTAACAAAGAGAGATAGTATGTTCGGCCGGAAGATGCCTTACCTGTTCGGCGGCGCGGTTACTACTTAGGCCCATGTCCTCGGTGATTTCCGGACACTCCACCTGAGGTCCGAAGAATGACTTGTACATCTCCTCGTGCGTCAGGCTGAGGAAATTTTGAATGGCACGTGGTCCCTCAGGATTGAACTCCCACAGGCGAAGAGGCCGGCGTTTGCAAGGCTGGACTTGACGAACCAGCATAACCTGTATTACCGCAACCAAACTGAAATCTCCATTGAAGAGATCTCAAATGCGGCTTTGCAGTATAGGCACGTCCTTGACTGCCCCCCAGCTCAGACCTCTGCTGATCCATGACACCAGCTCCGGTGGGGGCCCGAGCGGAAAACAGGGGGGGCGCCCACTTGACACTTCTAGGAGCCGTGATGTAGAACCACTCCTGTTGCCACAATTCAGACACCTCTAGGATGGAACCTTTGGGCCACGGAGCTCCTGTCATCTTGCGTATTGATCCACCTCCACATGCTGCATGTTGCCCCTCGATCATCTTCGGCTTCACTTCAAAGGTCTTGAGCCATAGGCCAAAGTGAGGGGTAACCCGGAGGAAGGCCTCGCACACGACAATAAATGTCGTGATATGAAGAAAGGAGTCCGGAGCTAGATCATGAAAGTCTAGCCCGTAGTAAAACATCAAACCCCTTACGAAAGGATCCAGAGCAAGGCCTAGACCTCGGAGGAAGTGGGAGACGAACACGACGTTCTCGTTGGGTTCAGGGGTGGGGACGGCCTGCCCTCGGGGAGGCAGCCGATGCAAAATCTCGGCGGTCAGATATCTGGCCTCCCTTAACTTTTTGATGTCTTCTTCCGTAACGGAGGAAGGCACCCATCGGCCTTGAAGGCTAGATCCGGACATGACTGAAGGTTCAGAGCACCTGACCTGAACTTCGGGCGTTTGAGCTTGAGGTGGGGGAAGGATTCGATTGAGCACGGTAGGGAAAAATAAAAGCCTTGTCCCCTTTATAAAGAGGGTGAATATCAAGCGTCCTCTCCGTGTCCGTTTGGACTTGCCTATAATCTAGGAGTCCTAGAAGCGGTTGGGTTACCCACGCCCGTATTAATGAGAATCCTGGAATAAGGGGACACGATCTCTGCTTTAACAAGACGTGCCAAGGAAACCGCCTCGCATGACGTGCTGAGGTGGGATAATAAAACGACTCGGATAAAGGCTTGGTCGTGGTGTGTCACACTACGGAATACGTCGGCAGATTAGATTCGTGTAAATATTATTCTCTCTATGGCAATATGTGAAAACTTATTTTGCAGAGCCGGACACTATCTTTGTGTTCAAAATCTTCTATGGAGTACTTGGAGGAGGAACCCGCCTTGCAATGCCGAAGACAATCTGCGCCTCGGACTCGTCGTCATTGAAGCCTGGTTCAGGGGCTACTGAGGGAGTCCTGGATTAGGGGGTGTCCGGATGGCCGGACTATACCTTCAGCCGGACTCCTGGACTATGAAGATACAAGATTGAAGACTTCGTCCCGTGTCCGGAAGGGACTTTCCTTGGCGTGGAAGGCAAGCTTGGCGATACGAATATGCAGATCTCCTACCATTGTAACCGACTTTGTGTAACCCTAACCCTCTCCGGTGTCTATATAAACCAGAGGGTTTTAGTCCGTAGGACAACATACACAACAACAATCATACCATAGGCTAGCTTCTAGGGTTTAGCCTCTCCGATCTCGTGGTAGATCTACTCTTGTACTACCTATATCATCAATATTAATCAAGCAAGACGTAGGGTTTTACCTCCATCGAGAGGGCCCGAACCTGGGTAAAACTTCGTGTCCCTTGCCTCCTGTTATCATCCGGCCTAGGCGCACAGTTCGGGACCCCCTACCCGAGATCCGCCGGTTTTGACACCGACACCCCCCACCACAACTGATGTCATGGATCAGCAGGGGGCTGAGTTGGGGTCCAGCCAAGGACGTGCCAATATTGCAAAGTCGTATCCAAGATCTCTTCGAGGGAGATTTCAGTCTGGTTATGGTAATACAAGTTATGCTAGTTCGTCGAGTCCAGCCTTGCAAACGCCGACCCCTCCATATGTGGGAATTCAACCCGGAAGGACCGTGTGCTATTCAGCATTTCCTTGGCATGACGCATGAGGAGATGTATAAATCGTTCTTCGGACCCCAAATAGAGTGTCTGGACACCACCGAGGACATGGGCCTAAGCTGCAACCGTCCCGCTGCCCAAGTAAGTAATCCCATGGCTGAACACACTGTCCTTTTATTTATCATGACATCATTCTGAAGAATCGCTCTTTGACCAGGACTGGATAACAAAGGCTAAGCTGATTTGGTGTTCGGCTCCCCTTCCCGAGGGATTGGACAATCCGGTGCTGGAAAAGATGCTCGAGCCAGCACCTTGTCTAGTGCCCTCAAAGGAAGATGAAGGGGGGGAATAAAGAGGACGAAAGCAGGCCTCCATCACTATTTATTCCAATCGAGGGAATGAGCGCCTCCGTGAGGGAGGATAACCAAGGGGAAGTATCTGACATTCTTTCTCCCCGGGGAAGGAAGAGGACCACCTCTGAAGATCCGGAAACTAAGGTTTCCAAACGGGAGAAGAAATCTCCGCCAGATGGTCCTGCCTCGGAGGGTATTCTAGCCGTACAATGTCCGCGCGGGGATCAACCCTCTACCGAGCTGTAAGTAATCAAAAAGTACTTAATAGTGAAGATATCCTATCTTACTTCTGAAGACAATAATTGATGCTTATAAATTGTAGTCCGGATCGCAGCCCTTCTCAACAGAGTTCATCTTCGGGGGATCTTCTTCCGGAGATGATGGAGAGCGAAACGCCTCCCCCGGACTCCCCAACTCAAGAAGCGGGCGACCTCGAAGTGTCGTCGCGAAGGGCATCTCCGGATCTACTAGGTCCAGAGGATAACCCTTTGGCTGCCCGGAATCCCCAATATCCGGCTCCTAAAGAGAGTGACAGCGAGGGTCCGCACAGTGTGCGGTCGGACGCGCTGAAGGATCTTTTGAGGCAAGCTGCCATCTCGGAAGCGCATTGTACGCTAATGGGTACGGTAATTGAGAGGATTTCATCCGCTAAAAGCGGGTTGCATGAAGCTTTTATGAGTCTGCTGAAAGGCTTCGAGGTACGTGAAATAATGTATGCTTTTAACAGTACCGCATACATTACGTATGCCCAATGCAGATAGTAGCCCCTGAGACTCTGGTTGTTGTCGAGAACAGCAGCAAACAGAGGATCATAGTCCCAGGTAATAACCAGACCGCCTTTATGTGTAGGTGGTTGAAGCTCCGGTGGCTAGCCGGACTGATGGGTTTGCCGAACTAAAGCGGCGGCTGGATGCGGCGGATGACGACATCGTGCTTGTCAACAAGCGGCTTGACGAGGCACAGGGTCAGTGATTTTTCTGGTGATCGTCACATAGTAAGAGCAGCATGATGCCAGTATCTTTAATATGTTGTGACTGCAGATGGAGCTGCCACCGTGGAGACCCTTCGGGTGGAGCTTGCCCGAGCCAAGGAGCAAGCAAGGAGTAGCAATGCGACCGCTTTAAAGGCGGCCGAGGAGTTAAGGGCCGAACAGGCGCGCATTGCGAGAGCAAAGAAAAAATTGCCTAGATGGCCATGGAGTTAAAAGATGCTGCTGACCGTTACCGGCTTCTTGAAGAAGAAAACCGGGTGAAGGCGACGGACCTGGAGAAGGCACGAGTGGCTGCCAAGGAAGCCCACTCCAAAATTAGAGCGACGAAGGAGGAGCTGAATCAAGCTGCGGATGTCGTTTCTGGGAAGCCCTTCTTGTTGCGGACTAAGTTCGGAGATCCGAAATATGCTCCTCTGGACCGGCTATGGAGTTCTGCGGACGAGTTGGCTGCAAGTGCTGCTGATGCGGCCGAGTACTTCAATGATCAGAAAGGACCTGAAGTGGAGAAGCTGTTCTGGTCATAGTTTCATGCTCCAGTCCGTCCGTTGTTGCTGAATGAGCGATTGACTGGTTGGGCCGAGCTCCGTAGGTTGTCCGGACTTGCCATGAGGTCCATTGTGGATCACCTATGGCCGGGAGGGCCAAGGCCGAGTAGCTATTTGTGACGCCCGGATAATCAAGCTACAGTAACCTCTGCTAATAATGCCACGTCACCTCGATTACGGTTGCTAATCTCGCGTTAGTTCGAAATCGATTCAAATTCAAATTCAAATTCAAAAGAAAAGCAAGCAACAAAAGTAACAAAAAATCAAAACTAAAATGTTCGGGTTGTTTCAAATAAATCGTAAGCAATTATGGTGGAGAAACCAAGCTTTTAAAAAAATGCTTAAATGAACTATAAGGGTTTAAACAGTAGCAAAAACAATTAATTAAATGCCTTTTTCAATTAATAAATTACTAACTATTTTATTTTGTCACCAAACTTTTTGTGGCATTGGGGTATTTTGTAACACTAATTTAGGTACTACTTGTATATTTTATAAAACAAAAATATATAGAAAATAAAATAGAAAACTAATAAACAGAAAACAAATAAATACAAAAAAGGGAAACAAAAGGCCGGCCCAGCTGCTGGCCAGCCCAACTGGCCCCAATCGACCCACCCCCGCACCACTTAGCCCCCTCACGCCCCCAAACCCTAGCGCACGACGCCCCACTCCCCCACTCGCCCCACTCTCTCTGCCCCCTCGCTCCCCCGATCAAGATCGGGATCGGGGTGACCGCGCCCTCGACGCCCGATGTCGCCGCCGAACGCCGTCGCCCCCTCCCAGCCTGGGCCTCGCCGGCGCTTCCCCCCCCCCCCCACTGGCCTGCCTCCTCGACGCCGACGACGTCCCCGTCCTCCCCCACGAGCCCCGCTGCCTAGACCCTACACCCGACGTGAGGCCCTCCCTCCTTCTCCTATGCCCCACCCCACACTGCACAGCCGTGCACGCCGCTCGGGGCCGCGCCTCGCGCCCCGCCCGCTGCGCCGTTGCTGCCTTACCCCGCACGCGCCATCCCGCGTGCTCCGCTGGCCTCCTCGACGCGAGCCTCGTGCGCCTCCCCCCTGCTCGTTGCTGCTCCGGCGCGGCTCCGCCCGCGCCACCGCGCAGCCACCGCGCTCTGCGTCCCTGACCGGCGCCCGCTGCGTGTCGTCCCATGGCGCTCCCCGCCCCTGCTGCTCCTTCCCTGTGCGACGCGCTGTCGCCTCTCCCCCTCCTGCGCCTTGTCCGCCTTGGCCTCGCCCTCGCCCTGCAACTCGCCTCGCCACCACTGCCTGCAGCTACTGCTGCTCTGCTGCCGTGTGCCATCTGCCGCGACGGCCCTCTCTGCTACCCACGCCGCCCTGCTCCGGCTGCGACCGCGACCGTCGGTGCCCACAGGGCCGTTGCCCTTCACCCCAGTGCCAGTCGCCGCCTCTTCGGTGGCTCGCCGGAGCCCCGTCCGCCCCATCGTGGCCGCCGCTCCCCAACCGCGCCCAAACGGGATGGGCGTCAGCCCCAGCGCCTGAAACCCGTCTACCCAGCGCCCGTTAAGGCCGCTGGGCCTATGACAGCTAGGCCCCACCCCCCATGTGCCAATGACAGGTGGGCCTAGACCCAGAACGAAAACGATTTATAAAAATATATATAATTAATTAAAAATAAATAAATTAGTAATAAGTAAATAAAAATGTTAATTAATTAATTAATTAACTAAATTAATTAACTTAATTAATCCTGTTTAATTAAACTAATTAAACATTAGGTACTTAGTTAACTAATTAAACTGATTAATAGGTTAATTTGGTTATTATACCTATGACATGTGGGACCCACATGTCAGCGACCCAGTCAACACCTCTGTTAACTGCTGACATCATGCTGATGTCATGATGACATCAGCATGTACTGTTCTGGATAATGTTAGAATTAAGTAATTAAATAAATCCTAAAAATGATTTAAACCTTTTAAAATTAATATAAAATAAATCGTAACCCGGATGAAAATACTTTGTACATGAAAGTTGCTCAGAACGATGAGACAAACCCGGATACGCAGCCCGTTCGTCCGCCATGCATCCCTAACCTATCCAACTCGCAACTTTCCCCCTCCGGCTCCTCTGCCCGAAAATGCGAAACGCTGGGGATACTTTCCCGGATGTTTCCCCCCTTCACCGGTATCACCTCATACCGCGTTAGGGCACGCCTAGCATCACGCTTTGCTTTGTCATGCATTGTTATGCAAATGTTTGCATTGTATTTATTGTTTCTCCCCCCTCTTCTTCCGCTAGACACCGAGACCGGCGCTGATGCCACCGAGTACAACTACATCGACGATGAACCCTTCTCTTGCCAGAGCAACCAGGCAAGCCCCCCCCCCTTTGATCACCAGATATCGCCTACTCTTCTCTATACTGCTTGCATTAGAGTAGTGTAGCATGTTACTGCTTTCCGTTAATCCTATTATGATGCATAGCCTGTCCTTGCTACTACTGTTGTTACCTTTACCTGTTATCCTAATGCTTAGTATAGGATGCTAGTGTTCCATCAGTGGCCCTACACTCTTGTCCGTCTGCCATGCTATACTACTAGGCCGTGATCACTTCGGGAGGTGATCACGGGCATATGCTATATACTTATACTGTTACATTACTTATGATATTGTTCGGAGATGGGGGCTGAAGGGGCAGGTGGCTCCATCCAGGTAGTGGTGGGCCTGGGTTCCTGACGGCCCCCGACTGTTACTTTGAGGCGGAGCGACAGGGCAGGTTGAGACCACCTAGGAGAGAGGTGGGCCTGGCCCTGGTCGACGTTCGCAGATACTTAACACGTTTAACGAGATCTTGGTATTTGATCTGAGTCTGGCTACTGGCCTATACGCACTAACCATCTACGCGAGGACAGTTATGGGCACTCGACGTCGTGGTATCAGCCGAAGCCTTCGTGACGTCAGCGACTGAGTGGCGCGCGCCGGATTGGACCGTAAGCCTGCTCTTGTATTAAGGGGGCTAGTTCTGCTTCCGGCCGCGTTCGCAACGTGCAGGTGTGCAAAGGGCGATGGGCCCAGACCCCTGCGCCATAGGGTTTAGACCGGTGTGCTGACCTCTCTGTTGTGCCTAGGTAGGGCTGCGACGTGTTGATCTTCCGAGGCCGGGCATGACCCAGGAAAGTGTGTTCGGCCAAATGGGATCGAGCGTGTTGGGATATGTGGTGCACCCCTGCAGGGAAGTTAATCTATTCGAATAGCCGTGATCTTCGGTAACAGGACGACTTGGAGTTGTACCTTGACCTTATGACAACTAGAACCGGATACTTAATAAAACACACCCTTCCAAGTGCCAGATACAACCGGTGATCGCTCTCTCACAGGGCGACGAGGGGAGGATCATCGGTTAGGGTTATGCTATGCGATGCTACTTGGAGGACTTCAGTCTACTCTCTTCTACATGTTGCAAGATGGAGGTGGCCAGAAGCGTAGTCTTCGATAGGATTAGCTATCCCCCTCTTATTCTGGCTTTCTGTAGTTCAGTCCACCGATATGGCCCTTTACACATTTACCCATGCATATGTAGTGTAGCTCCTTGCTTGCGAGTACTTTGGATGAGTACTCACGGTTGCTTTGTCCCTCTTTTCCCCCTATCCCTTCTACCTGGTTGTCGCAACCAGATGTTGGAGCCCAGGATCCAGACGCCACCGTCGACGACGACTCCTACTACACCGGAGGTGCCTACTACTACGTGCTGCCCGCTGACGACGACCAGGAGTAGTTAGGAGGATCCCAGGCAGGAGGCCTGCGCCTCTTTCGATCTGTATCCCAGTTTGTGCTAGCCTTCTTAAGGCAAACTTGTTTAACTTATGTCTGTACTCAGATATTGTTGCTTCCGCTGACTCGTCTATGATCGAGTTCTTGTATTCGAGCCCTCGAGGCCCCTGGCTTGTAATATGATGCTTGTATGACTTATTTTATTTGTAGAGTTGTGTTGTGATATCTTCCCGTGAGTCCTTGATCTTGATCGTACACATTTGCATGCATGATTAGTGTACGGTCAAATCGGGGGCGTCACAAGTTGGTATCAGAGCCGACTGCCTGTAGGAATCCCCCTTTCCAACTCCTTGGCCGAAGTCGAGTCTAGGCATTGCAAAACTTTTACTAACTTGGCTGTGTGTCTTACGGGCACACGTCGCCATTGGGTGGTACTAGGATCTTTTACTCCTCGACCTTTACTCTGGGACTCTTATCTCCCTTCTACTCAGGTTAAATGATTTTACTAATTTTGACTCTAGGTTCTCGTAACTACTTCTCCCGGAGAGCCCCCTTATCACAGATGATCGCCGGCTGCACCAGAAGATGTTGAAGATACTCTTCGATCATTCCCGAGACCCTTGTGCCCGTCACTTTTACAATTCCCTATTATCGATATATCTCTATGGATAAATACATGCACTTGTCGTTCTTGCCTTTATTCCCGGCTGCTCTTGTTATTACAAGATACACCGAAAATTCTCTCTGTTGTTCTGAGAATACTTTGTGGCTACTGCCTTGCAGTTCTTTGCCACGTGAATATCCCTACGGATAATTTCTCGCACTCATCAAGTATCCGCTCATCCCCAGTTGATTCTGGTATTTCACAAAAGCTTTTGAAATACCATTCGATCTTTCAAAGATCCTCAACAACCTATTGCTCTTGAAATTCTTGCTTGCTTACATTTTGGTTAATCCCATAAGTCTAGTAATCTTATTGGCATCCTTTGTCACTATCATTTAAGTCCGCTGATTCTATATGTGTGCGAACGCACGCAATCATCAGTTGATCCTTATAAATTATCCTTCCGCTCAGACATCTTTCGAACATGAGCTGGTTCTCGGCCAATCAGATTGCCATCGATGGTACCCCTAAGTCTATTCAACTTATCCATCCTTGATTTGAGCGTTGCTCCTGATCCCTTGATTTAAAAATCATAATTCCTTTGCTATTTAAACGTTGAATTATTCAGATGTCCTATAAACCGATGCATTTGCATTCTTTCTTCCTTTGATTGGGTATCGATACTCATATCAGCTCCATTGTGGATCGCCATATCCACTATTGGATTATTGTCCGACAGTGTCCTTCATAATTAATCACCTTGTGAGTTCTTTCTCCGATACATAATGCCTTTGGTAAATTGTATCCTCTCCTTTTTGCCAACCATGCTCTACTTTCGAGCTTGTATTATTTACTCTGAAGTTTGTGGTATATGTTCCTAAGATGCCCTGATGGGTTGAACCTATGCCTTCCTTAATATGTGTGCACTCGGAAGTTTTCACGGGTCATACTCATCTGGTATTTCACCAGGTAAAACTTTCAACACTAATGCCATTATCGAAACGAGAAGTGAATGTAAGGTTATGCTTTGGAGAAGTGGGAGTCGACCTTGAGCTTTGTGTTCATGCCCATGAAAATGATGTAGACCATCTCGGAAGCTTCTTGCAAATGATTATCCAGCTGTATGATTCTTTCGGTATTTTTGAAATTGATTCCTTACAGTTATGGTTCCGACCATGTTGTCCTGATCTGATATATCTGATGGGAATTCATTCCAGTGCCTCGTCTATTTTTCGCAAGGTTGAAGTATCTACTGTCATAGGTCAATGACTCGGTTCTACTTCTATCATGTTCTACCTTCGAGTATTACCCCCTGGTATCTCGGAGATGCCTTGCCATTGCACCACATCTTACTAACTTTGTTGAAGTAATGTCTTTCCTTGTCGTAATCACTCTACGGGTTCTGGGTTGTTGTCAACCGAGGGCACCGACTAGTGAAATTATTTCGCACTACAAATCAAATACCCCTAGTATTTTTACTAGGAAATTCCGAACCCAATCAGGTCATTCCTAAACTATCGGCTGCATTCTGGTCTTTCTACTTTTGACTGTGCTACCGCGTCCTTCTCTGGGGCATGAATTCTTTAGTGTGTGAGCACGACTTACGTCGAGCTTTCAACATCATGTTGCTTGTCTTGAAAGGCAACTTTGGTCCCGAGCTTGCATCTTATATATCGATCCTATAACTTGCCACTTCGTCATTTCCTTGCTTGTTGCCGTTGTTGTTTGATTGCATCCTCTTGAAACCTCCCGGCAAATGTGTCGGATCACCTTCAACACTTTGAATTCTTCTGGGATATCAATTGAGTTCATGATGAGAAATATCATCCTTGCCCTCGATGATCTGTGTTATCATCGACCACCTTATTGACTTCCCTCCAACACAAACTTGATTGAGATTTCTGTTATACCTTGAGTTCCTTGCTATCCAGCATCTGTTCTTCTTTACCTTGGAGTATCACCGTCTTTTATGTTAAGAGTGTGGCAAGAATTTCACCCCCTCTTAAAAAAATTCTTGGTATAGTGATAGTTCTCACCATCATCATTCTTTCTTGGTTCCCGTGTTGATTCTAGCCGGGATACCAACAGGTGAACGATGTTGCTTGGATTCTGTACTTCTAGCAACCATATTGCTTTGGAGTTAATGGTCGACCTTTCATTCTTAGACCATTGGTTATCGAATCACCATTCTAACATCGGACATGCTACCTAAGCCCATATTTCGGGTGCACATTTCAACCAATGTTTAATTGTGTATGTTTTCCTCGAGCATACATCATTAAGTCAATTGATCTAGATAAGGTTATCTCCTTGTTCACATAGTTGGGGAAATCCATCTTTTGGAAACCTCAATGGATTGTCGCTGAGTCATTCAGTCACCTCCTCACCTCTCCTTGATTTAATGGTGAACCCTTGTTCGAAACTCGCTCCCATAGTTCATTTCCCGAGAATCTTACAATGTCATGCCGTCAATTTGTGTTGCACCTTTTCTTCTCAGACATCCCGAGTCTGGGGTATCTTGACACCAATCAGATCTGAATCTCGGTCAGATATGATGGTTGGAACATATTTTCAAGAGTTATAACATTGATCCTCATATGACCCGGTAAGGTGATGTCATGCCTAGCACACCTGGCCAGTAAGGTTATCCATTTCTTCCATGAGGAAATCGTAAGACTTATTCTACAAGTTATTCCTGATGGATCCTTTGTGTATCCAAGGTCTGACCTTTTCTTGAAGACCCTGTCAGTGCTATCTCGAAGCATGTCTATGGTACTCCGATTTTCAACAAGAACAATTGAAGCCCAATGCTAAATGTTTCCTGCTCAATTATCCAAACACCGTTGTATGGGTAATGTCATGAAATTTATCTCCCCTACCAAAAGGATTTTCTACTTTATATCCTGTCTTGGATATCATCCTCGGCTTGACTTTGGGAGGGATATACCCCTGATATATGTGTTTAAACACATTTTCCTTTCCGTTGTTTTGCTCAAACTTTCTTATAATCTGCTTAATTGAGCAGTGGTAATTCCCTGCTTAGGTAAGCACCTCGGTGTATAACTCTGTCAGTAAGACCCTGTTACTATTGTTGGTGACATTTTGGTAACCACCGATGGACCAGAACTTTGCCTATTGGTCTGCCTTGTTCAACGAGCAGGAAAATGGTTCTCATCATCCCTCGCCCTTGGTACCGATGCTGTTGCTGACATAACCGACAGACTATCCTCTGACATGCCTTGCTTACATGATCGTGCAAGATGTCATCGACTTTCTTACTTTTAACCACATGGTGGGCCCATAACCCACAGTTCCACAGGATCGAAACCTGACTCTCTTGTACACCATGTTGCCAAAGTATTCCTCACGCTTGACTTCATAGGTAATTCACGAGCCACTGTCCTAGTGATCTATTCTGATATCAAACGCAATACTTACTCTCGCTACTCTGAACCCCTTTCTCACTCTGGTTCAGACTTCGAGCAACTATCTATCCGCTTGGAACCTCTTATTGTACCTTCATACCTTACTCTCGATGTATTTCATATGTTCAACTCGAGAGATAATCTTATACTCATTCATGGGTTAACCCCAGATTGTTTCCCTCAAAAGCATTCTGTCGTAGCTGAGCTGCCCCTTATCTTTTCGTAAGTACGATGGAGTTCCCGAAGAAATGATGACAAGTTTCTCATGATGCATTGGAATAAAGAATTGAAGACATCAACGAAAGGGATTAACTTCTTCGAGAAGATCCGTTAGAATGTCGAAACCAGAACTTTCCCCCTTACTCCCCTCCTAAATCTCGGGACGAGATTTCTTGTAGTGGAGGAGAATTGTGACGCCCGGATAATCAAGCTACAGTAACCTCTGCTAATAATGCCACGTCACTCGATTACGGTTGCTAATCTCGCGTTAGTTCGAAATCGATTCAAATTCAAATTCAAATTCAAAAGAAAAGCAAGCAACAAAAGTAACAAAAAATCAAAACTAAAATGTTCGGGTTGTTTCAAATAAATCGTAAGCAATTATGGTGGAGAAACCAAGCTTTTAAAAAAAATGCTTAAATGAACTATAAGGGTTTAAACAGTAGCAAAAAAAATTAATTAAATGCCTTTTTCAATTAATAAATTACTAAACTATTTTATTTTGTCAACAAACTTTTTGTGGCATTGTGGTATTTTGTAACACTAATTTAGGTACTACTTGTATATTTTATAAAACAAAAATATATAGAAAATAAAAACTAATAAACAGAAAACAAATAAATACAAAAAAGGGAAACAAAAGGCCGGCCCAGCTGCTGGCCAGCCCAACTGGCCCCAATCGGCCCACCCCCGCACCACATAGCCCCCCCACACCCCCAAACCCTAGCGCACGACGCCCCACTCCCCCACTCACCCCCACTCTCTCTGCCCCCTCGATCCCCCGATCCAGATCGGGATCGGGGTGACCGCGCCCTCGACGCCCGATGTCGCCGCCGAACGCCGTCGCCCCCTCCCAGCCTGGGCCTCGCCGGCGCTTCCCCCCCCACCGGCCTGCCTCCTCGACGCCGACAACGTCCCCGTCCTCCCCCACGAGCCCCACTGCCTAGACCCTACACCCGACGTGAGGCCCTCCCTCCTTCTCCTATGCCCCACCCCGCACTGCATCGCCGTGCACGCCGCTCGGTAAGAGGAGCAATCAGAGTGCTAATCAAATCATTATTGTTGGTATTGGCAAAGTCACACAATTTAGTATTATCTTGAGCCATGTGACAAGCAAGCAATCCAACACACAAGAAAACAAGAAACGAGCAAAAGAGGTAAATAGAAAAAGAGAAGGGGAACGGAAAGAGAGGGAGAGAGGAAGATAGGGCGAATAAAACGGCAAGGGTGAAGTGGGGGAGAGGAAAACGAGAGGCAAATGACAAATAATGTAATGCAAGGATAAGAGTTTGTGATGGGTACTTGGTATATTTTGACTTGATAATGGCGCCAGAAATGACTCGTTGTGGGAGTCAAATCTTGACTTGACTTGGCGCGAATCTCCCCGGCAACGGCGCCAGAAAAAGGTCTTGATAGCCCACAAGTATAGGGGATCGCAGCAGTTTTCGATAAGTAAGAGTGTCGAACCCAACAAGGAGCTAAAGGTAGAATAAATATTATACAACACTACGCACGCTTGACGTTCGCTTTACCTAGAACAAGTATGAAACTAGAAGTACTTTGTAGGTGTTGTTGGATAGGTTTGCAAGATAATAAAGATTGCGTAGATAAAAAGTAGGGGCTGTTTAGGTAAAGACACAACTAAGTTAGTTTTAGTAAAGAGCTTTTTGTTACAAGAAAATTATTTGTCCCTAGGCAATCGATAACTAGACCGATAATCATTATTACAATTTTATTTGAGGGAGAGGCATAAGCTAACATACTTTCTCTACTTGGATCATATGCACTTATGATTGGAACTCTAGCAAGCATCCGCAACTACTAAAGATCATTAAGGTAAAACCCAATCATAGCATTAAAGTATTAAGTCCTCTTTATCCCATACACAAACAACCTACTTACTCGGGTATATGCTTCTGTCACTCACGCCACCCACCATAAGCAAATCATGAACATATTACAAACCCTACAGCGGGAATCCCTCACGCTTGCGCGACACGGAGAGCACCATAGGACAACACCAATAATAAAACATGCAACTCAAACCAATCACGATCATCAAATAACCCATAGGACAAAACGGATCTACTCAAACATCATAGGATAGCCATACATCATTGGGAAATAATACATAGCATTGAGCACCATGTTTAGGTAGAGATTACAATGGGTAAGATAGAGGTTACACCGCTGCATAGAGGGGGGGAAGAGTTGGTGATGATGGCGATGAAGTTGTTGGTGAAGATTGCGGTGATGATGATGGCCCCGGAAGCGAGGAGGAGAGAGCCCCCCTCCTTCTTCTTCTTCCTTGACCTCCTCCCTAGATGGGAGAAGGGTTTCCCCTCTAGTCCTTGGTCTCCATGGCATGGGAGGGGCGAGAGCCCCTCCGAGATTGGATCTGTCTCTCTGTCTCTCTCTGTTTCTGCGTTCTCAGATTCTACCCTTTCACCGTTTCTTATATTCCCGGAGATCCGTAACTCCGATTGGGATGGAATTTTAACACGATCTCTTTCCTGATATTAGCTTTCTTGCGACGAAATAAGGGCATCAACCGCCTTACGGGGTGGCCACGAGGGTCAGGGGCGCTCCCAAGGGGTGGGGCGCGCCCCCGTGCCTCGTGCCCCCCTCGGGAACCGTCTCGCATGGATTTTTCTTCCCATATTTTCCATATATTCCAAAAATAATCTCTATCCATTTTTATCCCGTTTGGACTCCGTTTGATATGGATTTTCTACGAAACAAAAAACATGCAACAAACAGGAACTGGCACTGGGCACTGGATCAATATGTTAGTCCCCAAAAATAGTATAAAAAGTTGCCAAAAGAATATGAAAGTTGTAGAATATTGACATGGAACAGTCAAAAATTATAGATACGATGGAGACATATCACACTGCCACTTAGGTCATATTGGTGTAAAGCGCATGAAAGAACCTCCATGCTAATGGACTTTTGAAGTCACTTGATTTTGAATCACTTGACACATGCGAACCATGCCTCTTTGGCAAGATGACTAAAACCCCGTTCTTTGGAACAATGGAACGGGCAAGTGACTTGTTGGAAATCATACATGCTGATGTGTGCGGTCCAATGAGTGTTGACGCGCGCGGTGGATATCGTTATTTTCTCACCTTCACCGATGAATTGAATATATATGAGTATATTTACTTAATGAAGCATAAGTCTGAAATGTTTGAAAAGTTCAAGCAATTTCAGAGTGAAGTTGAGAATCATCATAACAAGAAGATCAAGTTCCTTCGATCTGATCAAAGGGAAAGTATTTAAGTTATGAGTTTGGCAATCACTAAAGACAAGGTGGGATCGTTTCACAGTTGACGCCGCCTGGAACACCATAGCATGATGGTGTGTCCGAACATCGTAATTGAACCTTATTGGGTATGGTGTATGTGATGTTTCTTACCAATCTATTGCTATTTTTGCGGGTTATGCATTAAAGACAATTACATTCACTTTAAATAGGGCACCATCTAAGTCCGTGGAGACGACACCGTATGAACTATGGTTTGGCAAGAAACCAAAGTTGTTGTTTCTTAAGGTTTGGGGCTATGATGCTTATGTCGATAGGCTTCGGTCGGAAAAGCTCGAACCCAAAGCGGAAAATTGTATCTTCATAGAATACCCAAACAAGACGATTGGGTATACCTTCTATCTCAGATCTGAGGGCAAAGTGTTTGTCGCTAAGAACAGGTCCTTTCTCGAGAAAGAGTTTCTCTCGAAAGAATTGAGTGGGAGGAAGATATAACTTGATGAGGTTGTTGAACCTTCACTTCAACCGGAGAGTAGCGCAACACAGAAAGATGTTTCTGTGGCAACTACGTTAGTTGAAGAGAAAGCTAATGATGATGATCATGAAGCTTCAGATCAAATTACTATCAAACATCGTAGGTCGACAAGGGTGTGTACAACTTCTGAGTGGTAACCCTGTCTTAAAGGCCATGTTGTTGGACAACGGTGAACCTATGAGCTATGAAGACGCGATGGTGGGCCCGGATTCCAACAAATGGCTGGAAGCCATGAAATCCGAGATAGGATCCATGTATGAGAACAAAGTATGGACTTCGGTGGACTTTCCCGATGATCGGCAAGCCATTGAGAATAAATGGATGTTTAATAAGAAGACAAATGCTGATGGTAATGTCACCATTTATGAAGCTCGACTTGTCTCAAGGAAGTTTCCGAAAAGTTCAAGGAGTTGTCTGTGATGAGACTTTTCTCAATCATAGCGATGCTAAAGTCTGTTAAAATTGTGTTAGCAGTTGCTGCATTTTCATTTACGAAATCTGGCAGATGGATGTCAAAACAAAGTTTCCTTGACGGTCTCTGTGAGGAAAGGTTGTATGTGATACAACCAGAAGTTTTTTGTCGATCCTAAGGATGCTAAAAGGTATGCAAACTCCAGCAATCCTTCTATGGACTGGAGCAAGCATCTCAGAGTTGGAACATACGCTTTGATGAGGCGATCAAAGCATTTGGGTTTATACAAAGTTTGCAAGAAACTTGTATTTGCAAGAAAGTGAGTGGGAGCACTACAACATTTCTGATAGGTATATATGGATGACATATTGTTGATCGAAAATGATGTAGAATTTCTAGAAAGCATAAAGGGTTGTTTGAATGGAGTTTTTCAAAGGAAGACCTGTGTAAAACTGCTCACATGTTGGGTATCAAGATCTATAGAGATAGATCAAGATGCCTGATAAGACTTTCACAGAGCACATACCTTGACATGATCTTGAAGGAGTTCAAGATGGATCAGTCAAAGAAGGAGTTCTTGCATGAGTTGTGAGGTGTGAAGTTAAGACTTGAAGCTCGACCACGGCAGAAAAAAGAGAAAGGACGAAAGTCGTCCCCTATGCCTTAGCCATAGGCTCTATACGATATGCCATGCGGTGTACCGCGATGTGCCTTGCCACCTGTCTGGCAACAGGGTACAAGAGTGATACGGGAGTGGATCATTGGACAGCGGTCAAAATTGTCCTTAGGAATAAGGAAATGTTTCTCGGTTATGGAGGTGATAAAGAGTTTGGCGTAAAAGGTTACGTCGACGCAAGCTTTAACACCTATCCGGATGACTCTGAATAGCAAACCGAATACGTATAGTGGAGTAAACATTTGGAATAGTTCCAAGTGGAGCATAGTAGCGACATCTACAATATGAAATCGAGATTTGCGAAGAACACACGGATCTGAATGTTGCATACCCGTTGACTGACACTTCTCTCGTAAGCATAACATGATCAAACCCTAGAACTCATTGAGTGTTAATCACATGGTGATGTGAACTAGATTATTGACTCTAGTAAACTCTTGGGTGTTAATCACATGGAGATGTGAACTAGATTATTGACTCTAGTAAACTCTTCGGGTGTTAGTCACATGGCGATGTGAACTATGAGTGTTAATCACATAACGATGTGAACTAGATTATTGACTCTAGTGCAAGTGGGAGACTGTTGGAAATATGCCTTAGAGGCAATAATAAAATGGTTATTATTATATTTCCTTGTTCATGATAATTGTCTATTGTTCATGCTATAATTGTACTAACCGGAAACCGTAATACATGTGTGAATACATAGATCTTAATATGTCCCTAGTAAGCCTCTAGTTGACTAGCTCGTTGATCAATAGATGGTCATGGTTTCCTGACCATGGACATTGGATGTCATTGATAACGGGATCACATCATTAGGAGAATGATGTGATGGACAAGACCCAATCTTAAGCGTAGCACAAGATCGTGTAGTTTGTTTGCTAAAGATTTTCTAATATCAAGTATCATTTCCTTAGACCATGATATTGTGCAACTCCCGAATATCGTAGGAATGCTTTGGGTGTACCAAACGTCACAACGTAACTGGGTGGCTATAAAGGTGCACTGCAGGTATCTCCGAAAGTGTCTGTTGGGTTGGCACGAATCGAGACTGGGATTCGTCACTCTGTATGACGGAGAGGTATCTCTGGGCCCACTCGGTAATGCATCATCATAATGAGCTCAATGTGACTAAGGAGTTAGCCACTGGATCATGCGTTACGGAACGAGTAAAGAGACTTGCCAGTAATAAGATTGAACAAGGTATGGGGATACCGACGATCGAATCTCGGGCAAGTAACATACCGATAGACAAAGGGAATTGTATACGAGATTGATTGAATCCTTGACATCGTGGTTCATCCGATGAGAACATCGTGGAACATGTAGGAGCCAACATGGGTATCCAGATCCCGCTGTTGGTTATTGGCCGGAGAGATGTCTCGGTCATGTCTACATGGTTCCCGAACCCGTAGGGTCTACACACTTAAGGTTCGGTGACGCTAGAGTTGTTATGGGAAATAGTATGTGGTTACCGAAGGTTGTTCAGAGTTCCGGATGAGATCCTGGACATCACGAGGAGTTCCGGAATGATCCGGAGGTGAAGATTTATATATGGAAAGTCCTCATACGGTCACCAAAAGTGTTCGGGGGTTTGTCGGTATTGTACCGGGACCACCGAAAGGGTTCTGGGGGTCCACCTGCCCCGGAGAGCCCTATGGGCTGTATGTGGAGGGGAACCAGCCCCTAAGTGGGCTGGGCGCCATTCCCCCTAGGGCCCATGCGCCTAGGGTTGAGGGGAACCCATAAAGGGGCCGCCCTACCCTAGATGGGATTTGAGGGGGCCGCCCCCTCTCCCTTGCCCCTATATATAGTGGAGGGGTGGGAGGGCAGCCACACCCTTCCCCTGGCGCAACCCCTCCCCCTCTTCTACACCTCCTCCTCCTCCTCCGTAGCACTTGGCGAAGCCCTGCCAGAGAACCACGAGCTCCATTACCATCACGCCGTCGTGCTGTCAGAGTTCTCCCTCAACTTCTCCTCTCCCCTTGCTGGATCAAGAAGGAGGAGACGTTCCCGGGCTGTACGTGTGTTGAACGCGGAGGCGCCGTTGTTCGGCGCTTAGATAGGAATCGACCGCGATCTGAATCGCTGCGTGTACGACTCCACCAACCGCGTTCTTGTAACACTTCCGCTTAGCGATCTTCAAGGGTATGAAGATGCACTCCCTCTCTTCGGTGCTAGTATCTCCTAGATTGATCTTGGTGACACGTAGGATTTTTTTTGAATTATTGCTACGTTACCCAACATTCATATCCCCTGCTCTCCAATACCATATAATTTATGCCCAAACATTGCAAAACCGGATTAATCGAGCCCCTTTGTGGTTTTCCGAAGTGTGTATATATTAGGAATATATATATATATATATATATACCACATGGTGTACGTGGTAAACAATCTCAAAACACTCGGCGATCAAAGAAGGTTTTGCTTTGGCCTTGCAATGGAGCAAGATGCCAATTCATATTGAGACAGACTCAGTTGAAGCAGTAAATTTGTTAAAGAAGAATAGAATGGATAAATCTCGTTTTGGCTTCATGGTGTATGAGATTAGATTACTCGTGTCCCATAGAAATACTTGTATTACTCATGTTCGACGAAACCAGAATTTGGTGAGTCATGTATTAGCTAGCTATGGGAGGACCAGTGGTAGAACTGCATTTTGGCTTGCCTTTGGTCCTGTTAATATTGTGAAACTCTGTAATTCTGAAGTAGATGGTGCTACATGAGTAATGCATGTTATTTCCCGCAAAAAAGCAAGTAATGTCAACAAAATATATAGATATAGATCAAGATGCCTAACAACGCTTAGCCAAAGCACGCACGTCGACAATGTTTTAAAGAGATTTAAAATGAAGAACACCAAGGAGGGTTTACTCCCAATGTCACATGGCACAATACTAACCAATAATCAGTGCCACAAACAGCTAATGGGGGAGTGCATGTGAGTGATGTTCCACATGTCTCGGGAATTGGATCTATCATGCATGCTATGTACAAGACCAGATGTTGCCTATGCGCCAAGTGTAAGTAGCAAGTATCAAAGTGGCCAGGATTAGGTCATTGGACAATAGTTAAAATCATTCTCAAATATCTCAGAAGGCCATTGTAAATGGTTATACTAATGCAAGCTATGACTGATCCAGATGATTCCAAATCTCAATCGAAGTACGTTTTTACACTCGATAGTGGTGTAGTGAGCTGGAAGAGTTCCAAACAGAACATTGTGATGGATTCTACAATGGAGATGGAATATGTCGCAGTTTCAGAAGTTTCAAAGGGGGCAGTTTGGAACAACAAGTTTCATTAATAACTTCCTGTGGTTGCAAGCGCGCTGGCCCGAGTAGAGCTCTATTGTGATAATAGTGGCGCCATGGTTGAGGCAAAGGAGCCAAGGTCCCACCACAAGGCCAAATACAATGAGCGCAAATACACATCAATTGAGATCATGTCGATAAAGGATTTGTGATAGTATGCAAGATTAACACGGATCTGAACGTTCCGTCCTGATGACGAAACCTCTACCATGGGCCAAACATGACACCGAAATGACATCGGTGTTAGTATGATCACACAAATGTTAATCTATCAATAATTCCTTAGATCACGAGACTATCAAGTACCTTCATGCCGGATGGGTGCTTTGGGGTTCGTCCAACGTAACCCACAACAGGGTGATAATGACCACTTTTAGGTGCATCAGAAAAGTATGACACTGGATTTGATAGTTCAAGATTAGGATTTGCTCGTCCGATGATGGAGAGAGATTCCTGGGCCCTCTCGGTATTACGATATCCATCACCATCTAATCAGACACAGCGTGACATGTTCACGGACATGACGAAATAAGGAAACGAGAAAAGAGAACAAAGGGGGGGGGAGCATGGGCCATAGTGGCCCATTAGTTAGGCGCCACCCTTAGGTCTGGTGGCCAAAGCACCAAGTGTGCTTCTAGGACTTGGGGTGGACCCACACTTTGCTCGCTACCATATGAGGAGTCAGCCCCTCAACCTAGGCTGCCACCCCTCCCTGCGTCTGTATGAAGTTGCAGCCCCCTCCAAACCCATGCAAACTTGGTGCGGAGGTTGTCCCCCTCTCTCTCCGTCGGAAAAAACCCTATACTGCAAGGCTATTCCACCTCCTACTGTAGTTCTCCGACGACGCTCTTGTTCTGGACGATGAAGCCCTGTCGGATAGATGGTCTCGTACGTGTGGATACTGCAGAGGGATCGTCCGTAGGCCTCTTTTGGTTCATAGGATAGGATTATCGTAGGAATAGGAATCTTGTAGGAAATGAAATGACATGTATCTCAAATCCTATAAGTAGGAATAGGAAACAAGATGTCATTTGGTTGACACCAAAGGAATTTTTCCATTGAGTCTAGGCTCATTTTTATTTTCCTATGAAATATGGAGGATAGGAACCAATCCTATGTAAGAATAGGAATCCATTCCTATGAACCAAAGGGCTCTAAAGGAAAAAATCCTATAAAAATCCTATCCTCTAGAATTCCTATAAAATTCCTCCAAAGCAAAGAAGGACTAAGGAAAAATTCTCGTGGTTTGGAGGTTACAAATCACATTTGCGGGAATCCGTATCAACTGATCTACACCAACTCTACTTCCAATGCACTACTAGTTGGTAACGATCTAATCCAGTTTCATCCGCGTGTTCATAGTGAAAACCTGTAGTAGTAGCACTAATCTCTTCCCATGCTTCATTAAACTAAAGCAATCAATGACTGTTCGCCCGAGCGTTGAAGCGGCATTGGCGTGACAGTTGACAGTCGGCCCAACCAAGTCTCGAGCTCGCGGCTATACACACGTTGGCGAATGCGGCGAGCATGCATCGGGCGTTGGCGAATGCACTCTATGGTCCGCGCCGACGACATCGACATGGCCTACCTACAGTGCTCTCTAAATAATGAAAACGTGGCAAAGCTTTTGCTGTGCCTCGGAAAAAGAAGCCCTCCAAACCAATGACTTTTTTGAGTTTTTGTGCGTGTGTGAAGGGGCATTGTCGTGACAGTTTAGCAGCCAGCCCTGCCGGGTCGCGCGCGCTCGCGACTGCACACGCCGGTGGCTCCCCCCTCCAAATTCTGCGTAGCTTTGAATGTTTGGCCGGCGGTACGTGGTGTCCCGTCGCGAAGGCCAGAAGGACGTCTGCCGACCTCGGGTCGCTGGGGCACCGCTTTCCGCCAAAAACATGCCGGTCGGGCTGCAATCCACCACACGGCAGTATTGGTATACAGACGTCCATCCAAATGCACTAAGTAGATTAGGAGGCGGTAGTGATCAAGTTTGTGCATGCCATGACTGGCGGAGTAACAAGGACGAGAGCGATGCGTGTGAGCAAGAAAAGATAGTAGCAGTACAAGAAACTGGCCGCGGCGCGTGATTCAGGCGAGATTACGCCCCGCGATGGAAGGAAAAGATCGGCGGCCGATTTAGGTTTGGGACACGCATTTCATTTCATCAGATGGTCCGAGTTCATTAGTACTCCAGTACAGTAGTACGTACTATGCTTCATTGATCACCTGCCGGCCATCTTGTTCAAGCGTCGACCGATCTGAGGTTGCCACAGTGTCATCAATAACTGCAAATCTGCAATGGACGACGCACCTACCCTACCCGGCGTATGGTCCGGTGCCGGCAACGGAGCTCAACAACAACTAGTGCTGCGTGCGTCGACGAGATGAGGCGAACCTGAACAGGGGGTTAGTGGGGCCACGTGGAAGCCGGATCTGGCGCCCTGGGGGACACATGGCCCCTCCCCCCGGTCTTCCCGGTTCGAATGTAACTGGTGCTGCCGTTCGCAGCTGGTCGATCGAAGAACACAAGGAAAGGGAAGCTCAAATTTTTACTATTCCCTTCGTTCGTTCCTAAACGTAAGTCTTTATAGAAATTTTACTATAAACCGCATTCGGATGTATATAGAATCATTTTAAATTTAAATTCATTCATTTTGCTTCATATCTAGTCCACCTAGTAAAATTCCTACAAAGACTTATATTTAGAAACGGAAAGAGTACAGCTTTTTAACCAAGGTAACTGACCAAATTGGAATTTCCTTTTGGCATGCACCTCGAGTAGTACTCCCTCCGTTTCCAAATATTCGTCTTTCTAGACATTTTAAATGGTTACAACGTACGGATGTATGTAGACATATTTTAAAGTGTAGATTCACTCATTTTGCTTCGTATGTAGTCATTTGTTGAACTCTCTAGAAAGACAAATACTCCCCCGTTGTTATTTACTCCACATATTAAAGTTGACTGAAGTCAAACTTTGTAAAGTTTACAAAGCTTGACTTTGACCAATTCTAATATGCGAAGTAAATACAGGAGGGAGTAGTAGTAATGCAGACATGCAGTATATTAAATGAACATGCAGTGCAGTAAGTACACCGAGTAATCACGAGAGCAACACACTACTAGTACTACTAATTGCTGTAATAATCGGCCCATGTTTACTCGAGCAAACACCCCAAGTGTGAGCCCACCCACAAACCACAAACCACCATTCGGACACGCACCACACCCCCAGCTATACCCCCGGCATTCAATCCTACTCCACTTCTCACCAAAGTTGCCAGGGCCCCAACCCCGAAAGCGAGCGACCTGCCTCTCCGATCTCCTCCTCCCCTCAACAAAGCCAAGCCAAAGCCAAGAACACCGGCGCTTTACCCTCCCCCACCCCCAGATCCCAACCGCCCCACAGATTCCTCCCCAAGCAGCGCCGCGCACGCCAGATCGGATCGCCCCGCCCCGCCCTGCCCCGCCGACGAATCTCCATTGCATCTCGCGATGCTGGCGGCGGCAATCTAGCTAGCAAGCAAGCAGCAAGATCGACCGAGCTGAGCCGAGCCGGGGGCGAGACGAGACGAGGGCTAGGAGGATGATGAAGCCGCAGCACGGCGCGGCCGGCGGCGGGCACGGGCGGCGCACCCCGTTCCTGACCTCCTATGCGCTCACGCTCGCCTTCATCACCTTCGTCTCCGTGCTCTACTTCAAGGACTTCTCCTCCACGCTCCACCAGCCCTTCCTCCACCACCCGCCGCCCCGCCACCGCCCCAGGCCCCGTCCCCACGTCCCCATGGGCGGCGGCAAGGCTGGGCCGGTGGTGGCAGAGAAGAAGGTCTCGGGCTCCCGCTCGGCGGCGGCGGTGTCGCTGCCGTTCGCGGTCGGGCGTGCTGCGGCCGGGTGCGACGTGGCCCGCGGCGAGTGGGTGTACGACGAGGTGGCGCGGCCGCTGTACCAGGAGGAGGAGTGCCCCTACATCCAGCCGCAGCTGACCTGCAAGGCGCACGGCCGCCCCGACACCGCCTACCGCCACTGGCGGTGGCAGCCCCGCGGCTGCTCGCTCCCAAGGTGCGTGAGTAAATCGCATTACATTACATTATCATCCATCCATGGACAAAGAAAAATCACATGTTCCTCCTCTCGACGGCGATAGTGGGTTTGGATCGATGTTTGTGCCCCATGACAGAGAAAACAATACTTACAAAATAACAAATCGTCGAGCGTAAAAAGAGAAGAATGGATCCAAGCCTTGACGCCGACTCGGCGGATGGAACGAATCGATCGTAGTCCACCGGGAGGTTGGGATTTTACGGTTATTGGGTTAGCAACGGTGAAGAACAGCGAGATTTTGAGGCTAATCCGGCCGGTAGGGTTTGGCCGGACGCGCTTGGCCTTTGCTTACTTGCGTCCGGGCGGGTTCAGGCGCTACGAGGCTCCGAGGTAGGCGAACCACCCCATCGTCGGGGTTGGGGAGGTAGGCCACTCCGAGGTGGTGGTGGCGGTGGTGGGGGCGCGGCGAGCGACGCGACACGACACAGGTCCATTCGCCGGCGACTCTAGAAACGTGCCGAGTCCGGGGTCTGGACTGGACGGCGCAACCAGATGCCGTTGCAGTTATTTTAGCGGGGACTCCTTAACTAACTAACTAACCCGAGACTTTTCCGTCTCTGACCGTAACGGCGGAGCGTCGTAGCGTGTCGGTGGGCGGCAATCCACGCCACGGCCGTCCAGAAGACTCCTCCACTCGCGCGTGGTCCATCCGCCATGGAAAATCATGGCACGCGGTATCCAGCTGTGTTTGCTGCCGGCCGCTCCCCCATTGACCCCGCTCGTGCCGCGTGCTCCCCGGCCAAGCAGAAGCAAATGCAGCGGCAGGCGTCACGTGGGAGCACGGGGCGGCTCCTCTGACCGAGCGGACCACGGCGACCGGGACGCCGGCATTGATATACGGGAGGGAAATACGGCCGTACCAAGCATCAAGCATCCTCTCTTTTTGTGCGGGTTGCCATGGACCCTCCACTTGGATGCTAGAGGGGCTCCTCAATCAAGCTTTGCTTTTCTCCTGATGGGTTCTAGTGGTTGCCCCGTTGCTGTCCGTCTTCCACAGTCGACCCACATTCCCCAGCTCGGCTCCGATACTTCGGTGGCTGGGAATTAAGAAGGCGCTGAGTATCCTCGCGACGGCGACGTTAGGGGCGATGGATGGGTGCTGCGCGGTTCGCGGCAGGCCCATCTGAGTTTCTTCGTGGCTTCTCCTTTTGTTTCTAGAGACTTGTCAAAACGTTTCTACTTTCTACACAGTGGCATATGCTGTATACCGGATACCGTTGGCGGTCGCGCTCCAAGGAATGCGACATTCAACTTTTTATTCTCATAGAACGCGACGCCGAACCCGTCGTCCGTACTGCCTGGTTAAATTCGGGTCGGGCCGGATGGTTACGGAACAACAATCTCAGTCACTGTCAAAATTAAACGCGCCACTGTTGCTTGGCAGAGTTCCAGCTGCATGAGTGCTCCAGTTGAACCACAATCTGAAAAATGGTAAACTGTTTTATCAGGCCATGGAATTCGGTGGTTGTTATGACTTTATATTGATCTTTATGCTACGTACCACAATAGTTTATGGCGCAGAACATGTTTTGTTGCAGAGACCTGTCAACATGTTTCTAGACAGTGGCATAGGCTGTATACCGGACACCGTTGGCCTACTGCCCGGTTAACACGGGTTGGGTCAGATGGTTACGGAACAACAATCTCAGGCGCTGTCAAAATAAAACTCGGTAGTAGTACTGTATGGCATAGTGCCAGCTGCATAGGCTGTATATCGGACACCGTTAGCGGTCACACTCTGATACAGTGTAGCGCTTCAAGTTTTATATTCAGAGAATGTGAACCCGTTGTTGTCCGTACTGCTCGGTTAATAGGGGTTGAGGGAGGCAGATGGTCATGGAACATTCCCGGTCACTGTCAGAATTAAACCCAGTAGTATTATATGGCAGTGTGCAGCTACATGAGTGCTGCGGTTGAACCGCCATCTAAAAATGTTGAACACGTTTTTATCAAGCTAAGGTTTTCGGTGGTTGTTACGGCTTCAATATTGATCTCAATGCTATGTACCACAATAGTTTATGGTGCATAATTTACGGGACAGTCTGCAAGAGTTTCGGCTTCTCTTTTTGTTGCAAACCTCCATCTCTCAATGTTCACAGACAGCGGCGTAGGCTATATATCGCACACAGTTAGCGGTCACACTCGACACAATGTGGCGCTAAACTTTTATTCAAAAACACGTGACGCTGAATCTGTTGTCCGTACTGCTCGGTTAATATTGTTCGAGTCTGATGGTTGCAGAACAATCTCAGTCACTCGCAGAACTAAATCCACTAGTGTTGTATGGCAGAGCGCCAGTTGCATGAGTGTTGCAGTTGAACCACAATCGAGAAAATTTTAAACTGCTTTATCAAGCTACGGTTTTTGGTGGTTGTTATGGCTTTAATACAGCATTGATCTTTATGCTATGTACCCCATTCTCACACCTGAAAATGCAGCTTCAATGCGACTCTTATGCTGGAGATGCTGCGGGGCAAGCGCATGCTCTTTGTTGGGGATTCTCTCAACCGCGGACAGTACGTCTCGTTGGTCTGCCTCCTGCATCGGGCCATTCCTGAGAGCTCCAAGTCCATGGAAACATTTGACTCACTCACGGTTTTCAGAGCAAAGGTATTCCCCTTGCTTTCTTGACGTAGCAGACGAACAGTGAGCAATACATAGCTTAGTGATCACTGATATAGCAGATGAACAGTGAGCAATACATAGCTTAATGAGCACTGAACTGAAGATTTTTTTTTGTCAGTCAATGAACATACTGTGAACACCAAAGATTGCTATATTATATGTCTACAAGCAACATAATCCCAACTTCATGAATGTTTTCATCTAAATGCCTTGATCTTGAAAATTCTTCTTTTTTCAGAGCAGAAGTACAAGAACCTAGTTTTTTTTTCACTGGGCAGATGAACATCGCAATACATAACTCAATAAGCACTGCACTGAACCTATTTTTCAGCCAATAAACATACTGTGAACACCAAAAGATTGCTAGATATGTGAACTTGCAACAAACTCCCACGTTTCTATTTACATGGTAGATGAACAGCGCAATCCATAACTCAATAAGCACTGCACTGAACCTATTTTTCAGCCAATGAAATACTGTGAACACCAATAGATAACTATATATTTCATCCAAATGACTTGATCTTAAAACTCACAATTGACTCGCTCACAGTTTTCAGACCAAAGATTTCCCTTATTTTTTTCACACAGTAACATAACTCAATAAGCACTGCACTGAACCTTTTGTTGGTCAATGAACTACTGCAAACACCAAAGATTACTAGATATATCAATAAGCAACAGACTCCCCAAGTTTATGGTTGTTTCCATCTGAATATCTTCATCTCAAAACGGTGTTTCTATTTGTAACTTGCTGGCTACCCTTTCTCTCTAATCTCATCCATACTGAATATGCTTAATGTTGCATTTTCCCAGGACTACAATGCCACGATTGAGTTCTATTGGGCCCCCTTTCTAGCTGAATCAAATTCCGACGATGCTGTTGTTCACCGTGTCACTGATAGAATAGTAAGGGGCACAGCCATTGAAAAGCACGCCAAGTTTTGGAAAGGAGCTGATGTTGTGGTATTCAATACCTACCTTTGGTGGATGACTGGACAAAAGATGAAAATTCTGTAAGTAATTTCTACATGAGTGCAAGTTGTTCTTGCTTACATCAATGGTACATCACATTTTTATATTTTTGTGCCTTTTCGATTGCCATATTCTTGTTGTTTTGTGGTAGTCATCCTGTCTTTGAATGAAAAAATTAACATGAAAAAAAACCATGTTTTGAGAGTAGGGGATATAATCAAGTAAACATGAGATAAAAATCACAGTTGCATGATGACAATGATCAATTATTGAAGTGAGAGTGACAAGCAGGGTATTTTACGATGAATCATCTAGTAATTTCGAAAAAAAAGGCTTCTGAATTTTTGTTTCTTGCAGGCAAAATTCCTTCGAAGATAAGAACAAGGACATCAAAGAAATGGAAACAGAGGATGCCTATGGCATGGTACTGAATGCCGTGGCAAAATGGGTCGAGAACAACATGGACCCCAAAAGTTCAAGAGCGTTTTTTGTCACTATGTCACCTACTCATACTCAGTAAGCTCTCATATTTGCTTTAATTTTCCTTGAAAAAAAAAACTGATCAGCTCATCCTACTAAATCTCATGTGACTGATTGAAATCTGACTCATGTTTCTGTTCTTTTGTCATCAGGAGCAAAGATTGGGGCGACAAGTCTGATGGAAACTGCTACAACCAAACTACCCCAATCAAAGATTTGTCTTACTGGGGACCAGGCACCAGCAAGGGCCTGATGCGGGTTATCGGCGAAGTGTTCAGTGCTTCTAAGGTCCCCGTTGGGGTCGTCAACATCACCCAGCTCTCTGAGTACCGCAAAGACGCGCACACCCAGATATACAAGAAGCAGTGGAACCCGCTGACCCCGGAGCAGATCGCCAACCCTAAGAGCTACGCCGACTGCACGCATTGGTGCCTCCCGGGACTCCAGGACACCTGGAACGAGCTGCTCTACGCGAAGCTCTTCTTCCCTTGAGCGAAGGAAGAACCTTGGGTTCGAGAATTGACGCGCGAATTGAGCACACGAGTGCTGATCAACCCTTTGACTGAAAGAAGTGCAGGAGCACCTCACCCGGGTTTCTGGGAGTATAGTATATCATCTGGGAAGGATCTGATCTGCCGGAGAAGGGTTAGTGTAGCTGACATCGTACAGGTTGCTACACTCCGAAGAGTGAAGAATATTATACACGCCGCACGCACGGTGCACAAGCTGAGGTGTTTGTGGTCATCCGTTGGAAATGCTAATTGCGATACCGTACCACATTCCTCTTCCTCGTGGCATGATATTTTCATCGAGCATGAATGCCAAATTGCTCAAAGTGATCACCTAAAGGCAGAGGCTTTTTGTGGCTTATGTAGTCTTTTGCATCGAGTTTTCGCTTTTCGCCGGTTAACTTTTTTTCTTCGAAAAGGGGGTTTGCCCCAGCCTCTGCATCAGAACGATGCATATGATCATGATTATTAATAAGCTTTCGCCGGTTAACTGCATCATGACTCTTGATTTTGCCGCGTCTGTTGCTACCCTTGGAGACAGAAATCACCTGATCTAGAACAGATGGTTGATTTCATGCGTCCATTTTCTCTTTGAAGGCTGTGAAGAAAAAAGAACCTCTCTTCATAGGATTTCATACCCAAATTTAGCATGGTCAGCACTTGGGAAGCATAACCGTCTGTTCAGCAGCAGCAGCACCACCACTGTCCACTAGTACAAAAAAAGCACAAACAAAAAGTATCACTCCATTGGGCCGGTCTCTCACACTGGTGACAGACTTGGCTGCAAACAACCAGCAGTGCTTCTCTACAGAAAAAAAAACAGCCGTGCTTTGCCGCAAAAGGGAGGGGAAAATGTGTCGGTCTCTGAGGGCATTCGACAGAAGGAAATACTTTCTCCAAGGAATATTTAAGCCAAATTTGTTGCTTCCTTGAGTGGGTGCCAGATGATAGTAGCACACTCAGCATCTGGGAAGCACAACAAACCTTGTAGCTTTTCTCAGACACACAGGACACACACAGCACTATTACCATAACACTGCTGAAGTAGCTTGTAAAAAATAAAAAAATACTCCTTTCGTTTTGAATTACTCGTCGCAGAAATGGATGTATCTACGTACCATTCCGTCGGGTAACACGCACTTTGGGCAGGCCGAGCCAATCAGTTTCGGACAAGATGTGTAGTACCATCCCACCAAACCGGCCCACCCGCTGCCGATCTGAGCACCCCAGCCCACAGCCACACACGGCGGCAGCAGTACAGTACTCCTGCTACGCTGCTACGTACTGTAGGCCGTAGCACAGTACTAGCAGTCGAGTAACAGCTGCAGCAATCGCATCATGGCTTCACTCACATCATCGGCGAATTACCGCCCAATAATTCGCCCGCCTAGCCCGGGCCCCCTAACCTAATCTAGTCTAATCTAGGAAGTGGTTGATTGCTAATGAAGCATAGGTGTGAGTGTGTGTGTGTGTATCTGGCCTCTTGGCGTCCAATCCAACCCAACCCACCGGCAGAAAAGAAAGGAGGCGAGCTGGGTGGCACGACATGTCGCTGCAGGTATAATATGTTGATCAGTTGAGGAAAAGCGGCCCTTTTGTCTGTGCATGCACAGTAGAGTACTTCCTTCGTTTCTAAATATATACTCCCTCCATTCCTAAATACTTGTCTTTCTAGTCATTTTAACAAGTGACTACATACGGAGCAAAATGAGTGAATCTACACTCTAAAATATGTATACATACATCCGTATATAGTAGTCATTTAAAATGTCTAGAAAAACAAATATTTAGGAACGGAGGGAGTATCTTTTTAGACATTTCAAATATGTAGACATATTTTAGAGTGTAGATTCACTTATTTTGTTCCGTATGTAGTCACTTGTTGGAATCTCTAGAAAAACTTATATTTGGGAGCTGAGGGACTAGTAGACAAGACCACGGAAAGAAAGGGAAGCTGATTGAGGTAGCAGGGCGTGCTACGATCACACAATCGTGAATCATGGATCATTGCTTGTGTGGAAGGATCGGGTCGAGCCTCGGAAGCTTGCACGGGAAGGGGATGGGGAGGGTCGTCGCTGGGATCGGATGGTTGGCTGTGGGGAGGTGCAGCGGTGGCGCATAGGCGCTACAGTTTGCGTCGAGCTGTGCAGGGCACCACCACCGTGGCACGGCCCGGCGGCATCAAGCATCATGGCCGATTGCATCGCGGGACCCGACGGCAGGCGCGGGCGGATCCCGGATGGATTCTGGATGATGGGCGCGGCGCGGGGGGCACGTGCTGCCCTTCAACCGATGCCGGGGCCGGCCGACGGTCACCACGTACCAGCGCACCACGGTGGCAATGCACGCACGCACGTACGGTACTACGTCTACGTAGCGCGCGGAATTTAAACGTGGTTCGATCCTGTCTTCGGATGCTCTTCCGGACTGACTCTCGTACGTGCGCCTCCGGCCCTGTCTCTCCAGAAGATGCACCGGCAGCGCATACGGACGCCGGCATGCCGCGGCGCCGGTCCGAGGAAGCGACAAGGCACGGAGACTAGCGGCGGAGGACGGAGGACGGTGGTGGTTGGTGAGACGGTGGTGGAACCCAGGCGGACCATGGTGTGCTCTATCCACCGGGCGCCGTCGCCGTCGCGCACCAGCACAGCCGGTGGCAAACCCGCGTGCGTCCATCGCGGCACGTACGCAGCGCCACGTACGTACACCAGCTCATTAGGTGCACCGCCCGATACACGGATGGATCAACAAACGAGTTAGTCAAATGAGCCATGATCGAGCCATTGAAAAAAAAAACACTTGATTAAGCGCTTAGCAGGTCACCACGGCCCTGCCCGCCGGGTGCCGACGGCGACGCCGTAACGCCGGCCGTGCTGTACGAGTCCGGCGGCCCCGTCTGGTTAATTGATTATTGTGCTGATCCGTCGCGATACGCCAAAGCCAATAGCCAAATGCTCTGACCTGCACACACTCGGAGGATGGTTACAAGTCGATCACTGTCCGCGTGAACGACCTGAAACGTCGCTATTTCTGCACGCCACGACGAGCTGGAACGGGAAAGCTAGCTCAGGTCAGCTGACCCTAAGAGGGACGATTAAGGTAGTACTCCATTTCAAATCTAAGATCCTGCAACTAAGCACATGCTCTCTTTTGTCCAAGTTTATGTGTTTTCATATGTATTTCGAGATTACTTTGAGCATTTATGAGACCAATAGTATACGATACGTACGCCATAAAAAATACAACACCTACTCTCTCCGTACATAAATGTAAGATGGCTTAGAGCATCTTCAATAGATGATGCAAATCCGAAGGTGTAAAAGTGGGCGTTGTATAATTTACATCATGAAAAAGTGCTTTTTACATCTTCAAATAAGTCCCAACCAGCGGCGGACTAGTAAAACTAGTCAGCAGGAGCGCCGGCGGCCGAGCGATGAGAGCCAGGATGAGCGGCGGCGGCTGAGCGATGAGAGCCGGGAGGTCGAATGCAGCGGCGGGAGCTCGAATGGTCGGTTGCGTGACCGTGAATCGGGCTGCGGATTGGCGGCGACGGGGCAGCAACTGTGCGGGCGAGAAGGACAAGTCTGGCGGCTGCAGCATGGCGGCCGGTGTGCGTCTCGAATCCGACGGCGGGGGAGCTCAAATCCGGTGGCGGCGCAACAGCTGATTCGGCCAATTTGGAGGCGGCGGGGGAACCAACAGTAGCGTCGGTGGATCAGCCAGATCTGGCGGCGCCGCGACGGTGGCGGGGTGCGGACGACGGGTGCGCGGCGGCCAAACGGCGGCGGGAAAGAGGACGCGGTCGGGCGGTGGGTGGGGGGAAAGGAATGGGCGGTTGACGCATGGCTGCAGTTTTACATCACCAGGGAAGTGGAGATGCAAATTTACATCTCTAAGTGTTGTATCACTTGAAGGACGTGATGTAATTTTTTTTACATCTACATCATGTGTTGGAGCAGCGTTTTTGAGACTTCATGATGTAAAAATTAGTTATTTTTGTATTTAAGTCTTTTATTGATGATGCTTTTACAATATTTAAAATGTCTTATATTTATGTATAGAAGAAGTATTTGAAAGAAGCTTTGGATGGTATGATTACTATGACATACGATCTCTAATATTAGTAATTTTATTGATGGTTTAGGAAATTTTGAAGTGCATATTCGACTTATAAACCCGAACGGACTGAGTATGCCATATGAGGGCATCTCCGATGCCCAGCGCTAAAGCAGGGCGCTAGGAAAAATTTCCCGGCCAAGCGACGGTTGCATCGTGGATTCCCAGCATCGGGGCTGGCATCGATGCCAAGTATAACAGTGAGCGCTTAGTGCTTTCTCCACACAAGGTGAGGCAGAAATCGTGTTCATGAGCTTAGGCCTTGGGAGGTGCTTAAAGAAATAAACCAGATTTTTCTTAAGCACCGGTGTTTATTTGTACAGGGTAGACGCTTAACTAAGCGTCTCTTCTATAGAAATAGGCACCGGTACTTCAGAAAAACTCGGTTTATTTTTCTAAGCATCTTTCATTGTACAAGGCCTTAAGCGCTGGTACTTAGCGCCTTGCTGCGTCGGAAGAGTTAACGCTTATAGGCCTTTTAAATTTTCTAAACATATTTTTTCTTTTTTAAGCACCTGGATAAGCGCTTACCATTGGACATGTCCTGAATACTAGACAAATCCGTGTTCGAGTCTTTTTTGGCTAATCTTAGCCAGTTTCCTTCTTTCGATAAGGAAACAAAATAGGGGTGGATATTCAATTATGCTTACAAAAGCATTGTTTTCTACAAATATACTTGGTTAACCAATTTACCTGGTTGCCTTCTTTCGTATAATGGTATTCAATTATTGGCTAACCAACTTATCTGGCTGCTTTATTTCGTATAATGACATTTAAAAGTGAGATGAGTCACCTTTTGTGGAACTTTGCTTGTAAAGAGGGCAAATCATGTTGTTTTTTCCAACCATATCCGAAGAGATGGCCCGCCATCCAATTCCTATTTCTTTTATGGTCAATAGGTGAAGAATGTACATTTCGGTGGCACCCATAGTTTCCAAACATTAGGTTCATCAGGGCTCTTGTGGGTTGAGGTCGTGTAAGCACCATCCATGAAATTCTCATCTAACCATGTTTTGCTTTTTCAAAATAAGATGAATGTGGTTAAGCTTTTCCAAAGGGTAGCAAATTGTTGTATGTGCTAGAAAGTGAGCCCTTGTTGCATGTTGACCTTAGAAACTCCCCTGGCATTTCCCATAGTTTTTTCTAGCTGTGCTTGGTTCTTTGTTCAAATCTCAAATGTTTTTGAGGGTCTATACCTCTTGATCTGATCCCAACGATCCCAGGGAACCCCTAGAATTTCCCTTCTTCACCATAATCACTGTAGCTGTTGTGGATCACTCATTATCACATTAATTGCACCGACCACCAAGTTCAGCCCATGATACTGAAGCATGAACCCAATGTAATCAAGGACACATATAATTCCCATCGTAGTAGCAAATTTATCTTGATGAAGAATGCACAACCCATCTAACTCCGCCGACTCACATGTTATCTCCTAGTCTACTTTGCATTTCCCTCTTGTGACCTTGTCACACCTGCACAAAGATATTTAACCCCGTGCTTGTCGAATTTTCATTTGATTCCTACCAGGTATATGAAGCGGCGTAAGATATATGGCATATGGCTTGAGATATGAGGATCACATATGCCAGCCATGCTGACATGCTTGCCCTCCCGGATAGCAATCTTCCCGTCAATCTTATCTTCTACTGACACTTATTATGGATCGGAGGGAGTAAATGTACGAGGTGTATTCTCCCTAGACGAGTCACCGCAAACTCCAACGTAGGAACACCATTCCGTGTATCATTCATGTGTATATCATGGTGCACCAAACCAAAGCACCAAAACCATCAGAGACATTAAAAAAGAACAGGGAAAAACTATAAAGCGCCGAAACCATGGGAAGGTTTCTCCAACCGGTCTCATGCGGGACCCGATCGATGCTTTGCTTGCTGCGTCGGCCTCAGCCCATATGGCAAACATCCCAGTCCACTGGCCTGGCTACCCGCACCTGCTCCGTACCTTTCTCACCCACACTTTATCTGCGCCTTTGCTTACAATCCACACAGGGAAATATGTCACGCTTTGCCGGCTAGAGTTTCAATTAATTCCGTTTTATTGTTAGATGGCATTGCTTTCACTAGACCATCTTACACAATTCTGGTACGAAAAGAACTTCTCAGCGTTTGATATGGCCACCATTTTTTTGTTTGGTGCGTCGCTTTTGTGGCGCTAATGATGATTGCCGCCAGATAGAATTCAGTTAGGTGCACCAGATAGTCCTAATAAATCATACTCCTACATACTCCTACGTAGCATGGGCCTCATTTTTAACAAAAATTGCGGAGGTATAGCATGAACCGTGCGCGTGGAGTATAAACGAGCGAACAAATCCCACCCAAATGAGCTTCTTTGCGCAGAAGCAACGCTCGCTGTAACATGAGCATTCCTCGAGCGTGTCGATCCTTTCCACCACGAACTCGGCGTTCTCCCTTTCGCAACAGGGAGTTCTTACCGGTTCCCCCCGCCGGAGAAAAGCGTACCGCGGAGGGCCGTCGCGCTAGCTGCTGCTATAAAGCGCACGTTCGTTCGCTCCTGCAGGACGTACTTCTTCCGTTCTGAATTACTTGTCGCAGGTATGGATGTATCTAGATGTATTTTAGTTCTGGATATATCCATTTTTGCGACGAGTAATTTGAAACGGAGGGAATAATAATCAAGAACGTAGTCGCAACAACAATAAAACTGAATTTTACACCGTGCACCAACCCTGACGAGAATTTGGACGGAGTTCCAACCAGATAGCATCAGAGCAACCCACCCACCTACCGTGGCAGTCCGGGCAAGTCGTGCCTTGCAAAGGAGCGCACGCACACCCATCGCCCACCCGCCACCGTACCGCACCGGCGCGAGCTCGCTACAGTACTGCCGATCGGGGCGTCGAGCCGCACTCCGTCGGTGGCTCGGAAAGGGAGTGAGATCTCGCTTTAGGTTTAGGAAATTCAAAAGCTGCCGCGCGGCCGTGCGACACAAGCTAGCTCTAGCCAGCACCCCCCAATGTCGTCGCGCCTACTACTACCAGTGGTCTGGTGTGGTAGGAGTGGTAGGAGTACGTGCGGCGGTTGTTGGAGCCGGACCCTCGCGCCCGCGTTATATCTGCTGGAGCGCGAGCCCGATCCCGTCAGTGTCCCGGTGGTCTGGTGGCTACTCAGAGTGAGCTAGAGCTTGCCGAGATCCCACCCACCCAATGCGCGCGCGCCCCTCGTGAGCTACCAGAGCCGACCGACACACCCAGCAGAGCAGCAACCAGCGAACTGACGGACGCCATGGCCAAGCTCCTCGCCGTCCTGGCCCTCGTGGCCGCCGCCGCGCCGTTCCTCGGCGTCGCTGGCCAGGTACGCGTCGCCGGCACCCTGGACTTCCTTAGCGTAAAAATGCGCGTGCCTGGCTAATGTTTGCTGCCGTGGCATTGCAGGAGGGTGAGGGCGGGTCGGAGCTGCTGCCGTTCGCGGTGGGCGCGGCGCCGGAGGGGTGCGACGTCGGGCAGGGCGAGTGGGTGTACGACGAGGCGGCGGCGCCGGCGTACGAGGAGGCGGCGTGCCCCTACATCCCGGCCGAGCTGACCTGCCAGGCGCACGGCCGCCCCGACAAGTCGTACCAGCACTGGCGGTGGCAGCCCCGCGGCTGCTCGCTCCCCAGGTGCGCTCTCCCGCCGGCGTGTTCTCGCCTTACCATCTCACCGCCACTCACGATGAGCTCGCGCACGGTAGATCGGTGCGTGTAGGGTACGGTCGGTGGGATCCAAAGTGCACGCCCGTCACGCACGCAAGGCACCGCGCATAAAGATACGGACGGAGGAGTAGACGAGACGAGTAGCGCCGCTTTGTTGCGTACGTAGAAATCCAGAAATTACTTGTGTCGTGGATAGAATAGATTGACGCGGGAACAGCTCGACCGATGTGGTAATTTCGTGAGCTCCAGCTCTAGCTAAGCCAATAATGCGGAGGCACGGTAGGGCCTTTGCGCCGTGGAAGGACAGCGCTACAGCGCAGGGTAGGTGAGGCGCCATCCCCTCTCTCTCTCTCTCTCTCTCTCTCTCTCTCTCTCTCTCTCTCTCTCTCTCTCTCTCTGTTCTCGTCCTACCAACACAAGTTACTCAGCAGTAGAGCTCAAAGATTCAAAACTTCAAAGCCGTTATAGCACTGTACTGCTAGTAATGAACGGCGAGGAGGTACTGCTGCTGGGTGATTATCGTGAAGAGGTTAGTTATGATCCTTGTGTGTGTCTATATGTGCTCACGTGATGCAGGAGCTAGCACTACCGATTGTCGGGGACGTGCCTGCGTTCTAGCCGCAATTTTAACAGAGCAAATTAACAAAAATTGCTGCCAAACTGCTGCGGATTCCGCACTTTTGCTCTACCCCAAAACTGTGGCAAGCCAGGGGCACGCCTTGGTGGCTGTGCATGGCTTCGGTCCAGATGCCAAACATGCACGCCGTGCAGACAAACGAAACGAGGTCCATCAACGTTGGTGGATTCAAAATCCCAATAGTGTCTTGTGCATGTCATGGCTCTGAGGTCTCATTGGCTCATTGCACAGCCAGTCTTTTGGGGAAATGCTGAGCGGTGATTCGCTGTCCAAAATGTTTTGGCTCATGCGGCAGGGTTGGGTGGGACGGGAGGTACAGGTCAACTAGCTATACTCAGCTGCAGTTGTTGCACTCGCTACGCTGATCGATCTAGTAGTTTGATGAATAATTAGACTTTTGAGTGGACATTCTTTCACGGTAAATTGGCAAACATTCCCCCTAAAAGACTTGCATGAAAATCACTTGGGGTTGGTTCAGAGATTCGGAGCGACATGTTACGTGTTGTTGGTTGATTTGTTTGTGGTTCATCTCAGTTCATATTCTGATTTTATCAACGTAAAAGTGATGTTCTAAGAAGAAGAAAATATTCTCGTGCTGCAGCTTCAACGCGACGGTGATGCTGGAGATGCTGCGCGGGAAGCGGATGCTGTTCGTGGGCGACGCGCTGAACCGGGCGCAGTACGTGTCGCTGCTCTGCCTCCTCCACCGCGCCATGCCCGAGGGCTCAAGCTCCTTCGAGACCGTCGACGCCCTCAGCATCTTCAGGGCCAAGGCCTACGACGCCACCATCGAGTTCTACTGGGCGCCGCTCCTCGCCGAGTCCAACGCCGACGACGGCGTCGAGCACCAGCTCAACGACCGCGTCATCCGCGGCGCCCCCATGGACCGCCACTCCCGCTTCTGGAAGGGCGCCGACGTCCTCGTCTTCAACTCCTACCTCTGGTGGATGACCGGAGACAAGATCCAGATTCTGTAAGCCGCCGAGCAAACATCTCCACATCAACCATGATCAAGATCACTTTGATGATCGGAACGAAGCTCTGATCTTCTTCTGTATGCATGGTTGGTCGCAGGAGGGGCGCCGACAACGACATGAGCAAGGACATCGTGGAGATGGGGGCGGAGGAGGCCTACAGGCTGGTGCTGCACCAGGTGGTGCGCTGGCTGGACGGCAACGTGGACCCCAAGAAGTCCCGGGTCTTCTTCGTCACGGCGTCGTCCACGCACGCCAGCGGCCAGCTCTGGGGCGACGAGGCGGAGGGCAGCAACTGCCACGGCCAGACCAAGCCCATCGCCGACGCGTCCTACTGGGGCAGCACGAGCAAGGCGATGCTGCGGGTGACCGGCGAGGTGCTGGGCGCGTCCGCGAGGGTGCCGGTGGGCGTGGTGAATGTCACGCAGATGTCCGAGTACCGCCGGGACGCGCACACGCAGGTGTACCGGGAGCAGTGGGCGCCGCCGACCAAGGAGCAGCTCGCCGACCCCAAGAGCTACGCCGACTGCACCCACTGGTGCCTCCCCGGCGTGCCCGACGCCTGGAACGAGCTGCTCTACTGGAAGATCTTCTTCCCCGCCAGCGACCAGGCGCTCTGACGCAGCCTCGTCGATCGTCGTCGTTTAACATGCATCGTACAGTGTCGTTGCGATCGGCGTGCTGCGTCGTGTGGACGCCATGGCTATAATTCGTTCCCTTTTTTGGCAAAAAATGTGATTAAATGTGTGTTCCCTGCTCTCCTCACCGGATCTTGTCCCCTTACACGTTGGATGCGATTCATGGGCTTGCTTGGCACGTACAGGCCACGGAAACGCTGAAAACCTCCAACGGTAGAAAATATTGTTAAGGACATCTACAAATGGACTTCACACAAATCCTTAAACCTAAATGCCCGTGTTCGGGCGCATCCGCCGGTCACCCCTCATGTCTCCATGTCAACAGCCATCCCCCTTAGGCCCTTACATCTGGCCCCCAAATCCATACTAGCGATGCAAGTTGATGCAAAGTATGTAGATCAACATATCAACATTCCGACAACAGAAACATAGCACGGACCATACTTATTCGGCATACAGTTTTGTACATTCCGGCCCAAAAGTTCATCACACGAATCTAGATACATAGATAAACATAGCTAAACCGAGGGGGCGTTGGACATCATCATTTCCTCGCCGGTCCCTTCTCCTTGCGGCCACGAGAGTGGTGGTAGTAGTACTCCGCGTAGGCGTCGGCGGCCGAAGGGGTGTCATTGTCGGTGCTCATCGTGCCCCGCCGAGCGAGGACGAGATGTTTGTCAGTGAGACGATGGGCAGCGCTCGCCTGCTCCTTCGTGAGCCGAGCCACTTACGCGTCGACAGGCACCCTCTCCGTCGCGAGGCACTCAGACTGCTCGGTGCTGACTTGGAGTGCATTCGTGTTCTTGCACTGCGGGCACCTCGTGTCTGTCTCTGTTGTGGACATCGGCGAATGCAACACCACGTGCAAGAGCCGCTTATCCGGATCGACGAGCGGCGCGGTCGCAGACACGCGGGATCTGTGGGAGGAACTTGCCTTCACCGCCACCACCCTCTCATTCACTCGCTATCTCTTGCGGCGTGGAGCGCGCACCTTCGGTGCGAGGTCAGAGGGGTGGGAGAGGGGCGTGACAAGTGGCGGATCTACACCTACGCAGAGCGTGCGGAGCATGACAGGTTGGCGCCGTCATACGCATTGTGTTGTCCGGTGACAGGGGACGACAGAGAGCTCGAGCTCCCGTGTAACAACCCTGGGTTTTCCCCAAACAAGAAATTGTTTGCAATTTTTTGCATCATTATGACATCATCCACATTTCATGAGCATCATAATGATGTTTGGCAGTGACCCGATTACATGAGCATCCTAACAATTAATATGGATTTTTTGCCATTTTGTCAAATGATGAATAAGTAAACCGCTTTCTCTTTTCTATGTTCTGGATTGAGACTGACCACCAGACTAACTCGACCTTGTTGTGATGTTTGGCAGTAACCCGGTTTTTGTCACAACGAGCTAGCCGAGCTATCACCCGTAATGCAAACCCTCTGTTTATTTAGTAAATGGAGATATTTCCTAAATCAATTTCAAATGGTCTCTGATTTGACTTGGGATGAATCGGGTGGCCTTATTATAATCTAGCGAGACAACCTTTAAACTATTGTCTGAACCAGAGTTCGTTTGACGACCGATAAATAAAATATGCCAGGCATTATAACCGTCAGTTAAATAATAAGACGATTTACAAAATAAAAATGTTGCCGGTCGTTTCCCTCTCTTATGAGCGACATGTTAGCACCGTCATGAGCATTGCATTGCCGGGATTGAGCTACCGTGCAACTGCCTTGGGTTTTTTCCAAATAAGAAATTGTTTGTTATTTTATTTTCGCACCATCATGAAATCATCAACATTACATGAGCATCATAATTGCATAATTAATTTGCATTTTTGCCATTTATATCAACTAGTAAATAAGTAAACACCTTTTCTCTTTTCGATGTTTTGGATCGTGTAGCCTCATTATAATCAAGCGAAACTAAGTTTAAAATTTCTTCGAATTAGGGTTCACTTAATGCTCGAACGACCAATATGCGAGGCATTAATCCGCCGGTTAAATAATAAGACGATTCATAGAATAAAAATTTCGTGGGCCTGTTTCTCTTTTTTCTATATGGTGTTTGCTACCTTGTGATATCTTTCTGCCTACCTACGGTGCACTGGTTTCTTGTGCGACTCGCTTATTTATACTAAACTTTTGTACTTCATGTTAACTCATCTTGTCATGAAAGGTGTATATTATTTTTATTGACTGAAGTTATTCAATTTTAATATTTGGAATATCATGTTTTTGGTATAATTAGTCGAGTTAAAATTGTAAATAGACTTATCTATACTAATGTACATATTTTTCATGAAATTCTTATACATACAAACAAAATACAAATTTGTCTGCCAAGCTGAGATGGTATTTTGCCCATTTTCTAGTTTTGGGTGTTTAGAACACTGTCATTTTTCAACGGATTTTACTCTAAATCTTAAGAAACTAATATTATCTCGCTATGTATGTGTATGTATCATTTTCCATAATAGACTTAAATATCTATGAAACTTGATAGGCTGTTCTAGAGTGTATGAATCTAGCAAATAATTTGTTAGGTGTTTCTAGAGTAAAGAATATCAATATCAGACTATTTATGCTCCCATGGGCATTAATGGAGCATTTCTTACACCAGGCAGATTTAGAGGAGCGTCGGCCATTAGACTACATTAAATTGGGAGACTTTAATTGCTCTTTGTCCACCCCTTATCTGCCGCTACCACAGTGTTTCCTTCCGTCGGCGTTCAAATATGCCCCCCCCCCCCCCCCAAATGTTTCTTGGCCCGCTGTGCTATCAGCCCGTCACAAGGCAGATCTGGCCCAAGCCCACTACTCGTTGGCAGATATACAGGAATTATCCATTAATTGGGCGGTCCTTTGCTCTCGCTGCCTCCAATGGGGTCACGACAAAAATTCTTGCAAGGCTCGCTTAATCTGCATTAATTGCTCAGCCCCGGGTCACAAATCTGTTGACTGCCCGTTACACGGCAAGAATCAACATTTCCTTACCTCAGCTGCAATTCTAGGCAGTCAAGTTGACTGCCTCGGATGCCGTTCGTTGTAGATCTAATGGCATAGGAGGCAAGTTTTTAGGTTTTCAACCAAATCCAGAGTTCACTGGATATATTGCCTTGCTTTAGATGCTTCAAATTTTACTTCAAACGGAACCAAGACAAACTGTGTTTGGTATAAGAAGCAAAAGCAAAAAAGGTCAGGCCTTACAAACTTTGGTTTAGCAGTGATAGCCGAGACACAGAAATAACTCTTTATGAGACTATGGTTCTTGATGTGAGTCATCAAATTTAACATATTTTATTATGGTCCAACAACAAAGTATACTATAGAACTGTATATAAACTGCAAAAAGGTGATGCCTTACAAATCTCCAAAGCAAAAAAGTACAGCCAGAAAAACATGGTTCTCATAGTGTGCAGCCCCCGATGATAGAAATCCCTCTGACAGGATATTGACAGTTGGGGAAAATTAAGCACAGGCTAAAAGAAGCTAAACCGATTGGCATCTCTGTACAAAACCAAACAAATGCTCAAACATAAAACGAGCCATGCATCCTGTCATACACAAACCATTAAACTTTATAGACTGATATCGCCTGAATCAAAAACTAAAGATCGATGTACATGCAACAAGAAAACAGAGAGTACACACGGTGTTGCACAGGGGCTCAAGCATACATATTGGAAAAGAAAGAGCCAATCGCCAAGGCGCAAAACAGGAATTGTGGCAGTTAAAGCAGCGGTGCCAATTGCCATTGTGCAAAACAGGAGCAATATTACTGATAATTGAAATAATACGAACCAAAGGGTCCATCTAAAACAGAATTAACACCTGAAAGCAGAGCACACCCAACATAACAGACCACAGGGGGAAAAACACCAATGCAACCTATCACTTAGTTTGCTCGCTACAAAATTATCTTGATTAAAAAGATCTATTCATATTTCTCTAACATTCTTCACTTTTAATTTATACAGAGCAGCTTACGAAAGGGTTGCATACTTGCCATGCCAGGAATATACTTCATCATGATATCAAAGGTTTCTTGCATACCAGACAAGTATCTAACAGAAATCAATTCATCGGTCTCTTTTGCTTGAATCTCTATGGTTTCTGCAAGAGTACTAGGAAACCTTCCCAAGGAAATGCTTCAAAAAGTTTAAATCATGCTGGTGAGAATGGAGGTGCCTGGAGGTCAAAGTAGCCATGTGTCCAGAACAGAGCTGTGGTCTGTGGGCTAACAAAACAAAAGTGACGCAGATTCTCAAGTTTCAAGGATTGCTGCTGCATTGTTTGATCAAATGAAAGAATTCTCGGAGCAACATACAAGCGGGTGGCCAACTGGCTGGAGAGACAAAAATATCAGCTCCGTCGTTTAAAACCTGCATATGCAAATTATTTGACATAAATGCACACGCATTTAATGATACATAGCACATAACCATACCCTTAAATGACATAAAATTTCAAAGGGAGACACTTTTGCCTGACATAACAGAAAGCCAATTTTCATTGAAATAATTTCTCATAGAACCACAATTTTAAACTCATGTTTCACACAACCACCCACTCCACTCACTCTCATTGGTACAATTTTCACAAATCTACAGTTCCGAGGGTTGTTTGTTTTCACAAAGTCCCTCCACTAAGTCAACATGGCACCCATCGGGTTCAGGTGCCTTTGTAAAGCTAAAAGGGTGGAGTATTAAAAAAGTATCCAGGGCCGTGCATAGGGCGAGTCTATTTTGTGAAGAACCAACCATACAGTGTTGTATATTAAGAAAGGCCGTCCGATAGACACGTTCTTCAAATTAATCCATCGTTCCAGAATGATGGAGGAAAGGTAGCTGAACTCCGCCAAGAGCCTTAAGAAGGAGGATGCTTCTGGGTCTCCAACTCGAGGCATCCTATACCTAGCATTAGAGCGTCTGATGAAATATTTAGGAACTACAGTACATATTAACAGGATGTTAAGTTCAGGAAAAGAAAAACTGAATTGATTAAAGATGAAAAGCATAAATCAACGTAAAATCGTAAATGTCATAGTACTAGAGAAACCTTGATAGTAATCGGAAACTAGAGAAATCTCAAATACTAATAAGATAACTGAAATAATTACTGAAATCAGATGTGAAAAACCGTACCCAGAGTATTCTAGAAAGAAAAAAACCAATACCCAGACAACTTAGGGTTTCTTGAAGTTCTCACCTAATTCTGGTGGAGGGGTGTGGAGCGGGGTGGTGTAGCAGTACTGGAGAAGTCGTCGGCAGGATCAGGAACCCTAGCACAGCCGGTCGTTTGCAAGAGGAGCAAAGGAGGAAGGAAGGTCTCTCGTGCCTTTTTTATCTTTTTTGAGGGAAGGAAGGTCTCTCGTGTCCCGGTGTCTCAAACAGGCAGGCAAGTTATTTTTTTGAGGACAAAGCTAAGCTTTATTGATCATAATCCACATGGAGTGGGATACAGTTCGGATTATGAGGGTTAGCCAACCACATATGACATCCCGCACTGAGAGGAAGTGCATGCTTAGCTAAACTATGAACTTCACCGTTGAAGAACGGCTTTCAAAAACAAAATTACAAATAGAACTCAAAGAACGCATCTTGATTTCTGTTATCACCGACCCATATGATCCCTGATTGCCATTCTTGATGTCATCGACAACCTGCTTGTAGTCCGTAGCGATGATTAAGTTCCCCACAAGAAGATCATTTGCCAAAGCAAGTCCTTCTCTACATGCTATTGCTTCCAAGGTAGCTGGGTCTGTAACTCCGGCTATGACCAGGGCCGAGAGCAACCAGGTTCCTGCATAAACGGCCCAAGCGGCATCGGCTACTCACCGGCCCAAAGTACTATGAACCCCACGTTTCAGGCCGTTACCATTACGAATCATTTTCAGACTAAAAAAAGATTACAAATCATTTTTTGTTTTCAAGAAAATTTATGAAAAGGAATAAGTTTTTTTGCGAGAAAACTTTTGATTTATTCATTTTCAATCATGGTAGTACAACGAATCAACTTCCCCCATAATAAGACATCGTATCAATCAAGCTGACTGATCAATCGTGTATAGTTTACTAGCACTAGATGTTAAGGCGCGCTTCGCAACACGAAGCAGTTGTGGGATTAACTTTATTTATTTATTTTAGTTTGCGAGGAATTAACTTTTTTTCTAACTGGTCATTATGGTCAGTTTGTTCTTTCTTGTTTTATTTGCATTGGCTTAGGTTAAATTATTTTCTGACAATGTTTTTTTCTATTTTATATTGTATTGGACTACATTGGACATGATATTCCTTCTAAGAAAAGAGTGAAGTTGTTAGATGTGTGGTTGTGGTGTTCTTAAACATTTTGGTTTTAGTGTCAGCCGGTGGTGGTTGTATGAGCCCCCTGAAAGCTCTTATTAAACGTTGACACCATAAAATTACTATTATGACACTCACATGGGCCAGCCCATGAACCTCACGCTCGGCCAGCTCGGCATGCTCCACTCCCCCGCTTAGTTTTTCTTTTCTCGCTCCACTGCTTGGTTAGAAAAGGTTGGCTATCATACTTTTTATTTGAATAAGTTCATTAAATCAAATAAATACACATAATTAAAAATAATAAGTTTAAAAGATTGCAAATTAAAAAACACGATTGCTTTTAAAATCATGAATTTGAACGATATTCACAAATTCAGAACAATATTAGCAAATTTTAAAATGTTCACAGACCTTAATAATGTTCATCAACTTTAGAATCATAAATATTCATGAATTAAAATGTGAAAAAGTGAAATAAAAAATTAGGAAAAGATAAGAAAGGCCGTCCGATAGACACGTTCTTCAAATTAATCCATCGTTCCAGAATGATGGAGGAAAGGTAGCTGAACTCCGCCAAGAGCCTTAAGAAGGAGGATGCTTCTGGGTCTCCAACTCGAGGCATCCTATACCTAGCATTAGAGCGTCTGATGAAATATTTAGGAACTACAGTACATATTAACAGGATGTTAAGTTCAGGAAAAGAAAAACTGAATTGATTAAAGATGAAAAGCATAAATCAACCTAAAATCGTAAATGTCATAGTACTAGAGAAACCTTGATAGTAATCGGAAACTAGAGAAATCTCAAATACTAATAAGATAACTGAAATAATTACTGAAATCAGATGTGAAAAACCGTACCCAGAGTATTCTAGAAAGAAAAAAACCGATACCCAGACAACTTAGGGTTTCTTGAAGTTCTCACCTAATTCTGGTGGAGGGGTGTGGAGCGGGGTGGTGTAGCAGTACTGGAGAAGTCGTCGGCAGGATCAGGAACCCTAGCACAGCCGGTCGTTTGCAAGAGGAGCAAAGGAGGAAGGAAGGTCTCTCGTGCCTTTTTTATCTTTTTTGAGGGAAGGAAGGTCTCTCGTGTCCCGGTGTCTCAAACAGGCAGGCAAGTTATTTTTTTGAGGACAAAGCTAAGCTTTATTGATCATAATCCACATGGAGTGGGATACAGTTCGGATTATGGGGGTTAGCCAACCACATATGACATCCCGCACTGAGAGGAAGTGCATGCTTAGCTAAACTATGAACTTCACCGTTGAAGAACGGCTTTCAAAAACAAAATTACAAATAGAACTCAAAGAACGCATCTTGATTTCTGTTATCACCGACCCATATGATCCCTGATTGCCATTCTTGATGTCATCGACAACCTGCTTGTAGTCCGTAGCGATGATTAAGTTCCCCACAAGAAGATCATTTGCCAAAGCAAGTCCTTCTCTACATGCTATTGCTTCCAAGGTAGCTGGGTCTGTAACTCCGGCTATGACCAGGGCCGAGAGCAACCAGGTTCCTGCATAAACGGCCCAAGCGGCATCGGCTACTCACCGGCCCAAAGTACTATGGACCCCACGTTTCAGGCCGTTACCATTACGAATCATTTTCAGACTAAAAAAAGATTACAAATCATTTTTTGTTTTCAAGAAAATTTATGAAAAGGAATAAGTTTTTTTGCGAGAAAACTTTTGATTTATTCATTTTCAATCATGGTAGTACAACGAATCAACTTCCCCCATAATAAGATATCGTATCAATCAAGCTGACTGATCAATCGTGTATAGTTTACTAGCACTAGATGTTAAGGCGCGCTTCGCAACACGAAGCAGTTGTGGGATTAACTTTATTTATTTATTTTAGTTTGCGAGGAATTAACTTTTTTTCTAACTGGTCATTATGGTCAGTTTGTTCTTTCTTGTTTTATTTGCATTGGCTTAGGTTAAATTATTTTCTGACAATGTTTTTTTCTATTTTATATTGTGTTGGACTACATTGGACATGATATTCCTTCTAAGAAAAGAGTGGAGTTGTTAGATGTGTGGTTGTGGTGTTCTTAAACATTTTGGTTTTAATGTCAGCCGGTGGTGGTTGTATGAGCCCCCTGAAAGCTCTTATTAAACGTTGACACCATAAAATTACTATTATGACACTCACATGGGCCAGCCCATGAACCTCACGCTCGGCCAGCTCGGCATGCTCCACTCCCCCGCTTAGTTTTTCTTTTCTCGCTCCACTGCTTGGTTAGAAAAGGTTGGCTATCATATTTTTTATTTGAATAAGTTCATTAAATCAAATAAATACACATAATTAAAAATAATAAGTTTAAAAGATTGCAAATTAAAAAACACGATTGCTTTTAAAATCATGAATTTGAACGATATTCACAAATTCAGAACAATATTAGCAAATTTTAAAATGTTCACAGACCTTAATAATGTTCATCAACTTTAGAATCATAAATATTCATGAATTAAAATGTGAAGAAGTGAAATAAAAAATTAGGAAAAGAGCAAAAGGAAAAAACCAACCAGAAAAAGGAAAAGGCTAGAAAACCCAAAAGAAAAACTATTAAAAATGGTGAAAACACACACAAAAAAAAGAAAATAAAACTAGACAATACTTTCTCAATACCAGAAAAACCGATCGGCCAACGACACAAACTCTTACAAGCAGGCCCGTAGCGCCCCCCACTCCTCGACACACCAGGAGGCTCAAAATTTAGAGAGTTTAGTATCTTAATAGATTTAGAGAGTTCAGACTGGGGATTTTCTTTTTGGTATGATTTGGACCGGGTCAAGTGCATTTGACCACTCCAAATTCCTTTTGAACTTGATCCAGCCGCTCCTAACCATAGACTACTCCGACTTTGAAGGCGAAGTGGTGTCAGAGGAGGGCCCAGTTGAGTGCTACCATCGGAAAATAGCCAGGAAATTTATGGATGTGGTGAAGAAGTAAGTTGCAATGCATGTCCTGCTTTGCTTATTTGAAATCCCATGTTAACTGCTCTGTTTCTCTGAATGTTTTTATTTTCTATTAATTCAGTTATCTCTGTTGTACCATTGTAATGGTTAATGGTCACACTGGTTTGAAAAAGGAGCTAGGCTGAGATTTATATGTCCTTAATCTCCTTATTTGAGAACCTATGTGTTGAAAGTTTACTTCCACAAACATAGTTAAAGACAAATTATCTGCTATGCTTCTCTGAAGCTTAATTGTTGTGTTTCTCTATAGCTTAACTGCTCTGTTTCTCTGAAGCTTAACTGCTCTATTTATCTGAAGGTTTTCTATTTAGTAGGAGCTAGAGACAAACATAGTTAAATAATGAATTTTGTTATGAAAAGGATTATGTTACTCTGGTGTACCATTTGTAGTTGCTTATGGTTAAGTAACTCATTTTTCTTGCATATTGACAATTGTGGCTATGTTCAATGGGTTGACATGGAGTATCCCGAAGCTAGTACTAAAAAAGCTCTTCAGAAGCTTTGGGCAAGATATGAAGGTTGTTGTGCTGCTAAAACTAAGGAAGGAGCTGAAATCGTCTCCACATTGCTTGTTACAGGAAGGAGCAGCTCCTAAGATCATGGCCACGGAGGTTCGGAAGAGGCGGGGCGGAGGTGGTGGCGGACGAGCGGGAGGAACAAGCAGCGGCGGAGGCGGCGGTGGGGCAAGCCCTAAGGGCGGAGGCCTCCTCCCGTTGGCTCCGAGACGCCGTGCGGCGCCGCTGACACGGCGTGCGTTGGAACTTGGAAGACGCGGGCACGCGGAATGGCATGGCCGAGGCCGACGCGGCGGTCTGGCTGGCCCGGGTGGTGGCCATGGCGACGCGGGGGCGCAGCCGCGCGGAGATCGAGCCAACGCGGAAGGCGATCGCAGGGTTGCGCCAGGTACGCTCCGACTCTCGAGTCTCAGTCCTAGATGCGAATTCTTCCGAGTTCTTGCGGATATCAGGATTTGTGCGAAATTGGTGGTATTAGGATTTGTGCGAGGCGATATTATCCCAATTTCTTGCAAAATTGAGACGAGTTCTTGTATCAGGTTTCTTGTGAAATTGATTTCAGATCGTCTCCACATTGTTTGAGTTCTTGTATCCACTGTTGTTTGAACCTGCGTCTAATTCAGTCTGCTTGTTCCCAGGAAGGAGTAGCTCCTAACATCAGCAACTTGTCAAGTTATGCACAGAAACGTGTTAGAACAGACCCTGTGGACACTGATGATTACAAAGCTGCAACCTTAGCAAAACTGGGCACAACTGTCTGTCGCCTCAACATAGATACCTCAGCTAGTGATGACTCAGGGAAGATGAGGAAAGAAGTGGTGGATAGGTGCAAGTGTTCCCATCCAGGATCCGAGGACTGTGTACGAGTTCATGTCGGCAAGGCGAGGAGCTGGATCAAGGATCAGTTGGCGAGTTCGATGACGGGGAGAGGCTAGGGTTTGAGGCATGTCGGGTTTAGAGGAGGCAACGGGCTGGAGTGGGGAGTGTGGACGACGACCGGTCCACGGCTTCCCCATTTAAGAAGGACGGCGACCGTTCGCCTGAGCGGATGACAAGTGAGGCTGACCGCGCGTGAGCATTAATGTCGGGCGGTGGGAGGTAGGTGGCCTCCTCCCACGCGACCCCGAAGCGGACGAGCGACGCGTCCGTTTGCTGTCCGCCAGGACCCAAACCCGGCGCAAGTTTGCGCTCGAAATGTGTCGGCATAGACACAAAACGGACCAGTTGAGTTCAGGCCGTCGTACGCTGGGTCGTCTGGTTTGTCCCATTTACCCCAAACGAATGGGGCCGGGCGGGATGGGGTCGCGCGCTGGAGTTGGCCTAAGGAGGGACGAGCAGGGCCAGCACCCCCCCCCCCCCAGGTTTGCATCGTACATTAGTAATTAGGCTTAAAGTTGATTAGATTTTGCTCTTTAGGCTAGTCATAGTGGGAGTAACTTAGATAGTAACATAGCATAGTCAATTTTTTTTACTTATGTGGCATATAGTTAATGAGAAGAGAGGTGTTTAAAGTAACATAATATTTACTGTAACATAGCACTTTCCGAGAAAGGATGAGTCTACAAGATAATAAATAAAGTCATCTATGATACTACTACTATGTTACTTCACACTATAGAGATGACACTAGTATAAGTTACTTCCCATTATGACCAGCCTTAGGCATAATTCGCCTCCCCCCCCCCCTCCTATTCTGGGCGTTCAAGGCCTGTAGCGAGCCCAGCGACGTAAAGAATCAAAGGAGTTGGTTTTTTTGAAGCCCAATAATTCAGCTTACCATCATACTAGTTCGCCAACCCGCTATTGAAAACTAGTAGAACGCCCGTGCGTTGCCACGAGCTTTTGAAAAAATTTAGATGGTAAAATACGCGTGCGTTGCCATGGGCTTTTGAAAAAATTAGATGGTACTCGTCAAGCTAACATAACTGATAACAATGTTGTCTCATCTAACACATTTTTTTTGACAATCAGCTAACACACATCATACTATCAAACACAATAATGTTAAAGCGCCATTTTCGACGGGCTAGAGGTGACGGAGTCTAGCTTTAGTCCTGTGGAGGTGGCTGAGGGTACAAGTCAAAGGCCGAAGGTAGCCAGGCGGGGTCTGGTCAAACCAAACACGACGCTGTTTATAAGAGCGTCCAGCCTTGGACATTGTTGGTACTGACGCCCAGCCTTGGACGCTATTATTCCTAGTGTCCTTCCTATTTTTCAAATTTCTCATTAATGTTTATTAGTTTCAGAATTACCGAAATATTAATTATCGATAATAAAAATTTCGTCTGAAACTATAAAAAGGATAAGTACTACAAAATAAGGGTGAATAAGTGCCTTTCTCTGGATGAAGTCTGCTTTGAAGCTGGTTGCCCTCCTCCCTGCTCGCTGGTACTGACTTGCTGCTATTGTGCTCCTCATTGTAGTCGTCGATGACTGTGAAATAAATAATATACAAAACCTATTATCTCCAAGATTCATATAATTATCACAACCGATAATGGTCTCATGGTTAGCAAACTTGAAGAATTTATGACGCTTAAAAGAAGACCAATTGAAATAGGTGTCATGTGTCCATAAAAAAAGGTGGTTAGATGTTACAGATTTTCCCTACAACAGTTTGGTGTTCATCCCTAATAACTAATATTTTCCAACATATGGTACTATTATTAATCACAAAAAGTAGACATGGTCTGTGAATCCTTTAGTACACATCACTCGTGCCTTTCAGCAGCTAGTTTAGCTACAAGCCTACAAGATTCAGATTATCTTGACCATGCTTGTATATTCTTGTTAATTTGCAGCAGGCAAGATCATTGAAACAGAAGTGTACCATCAGTGTATGAAAAAAGATGAAAAAAGATCTTAGTTGTGTAGAATTTCCATGAATGGCATCTTCAAGTTTCTTCATGTTGGCACGGACCACTTCGCTAGCCTTCTCACCTTTGTGATGAAAGTGTAAAGTTGGCTGTGCAAGATCCAGCATTAGTCAAGTATTTGCATTTACGAATTAGGATGAAGGGTGGTGAGAATCATATTTATTTATATATACACGCAAACATGCATCCAACAGAACGGACATGCATTTTAAGCATTTAACAGGGTAAGTTAAATCTCTGTGTGTTCTCAGATTCCTCCACTAACTGAAACATACCCAACACATCATTACCATGAAACAGAATGGAAGTAACACTGAACTTTATATTATAAGAATGAAAACGAAATAAATATTATAGCTCAATGCCATGTACATTTTTGTCGAATACTATAGCTCACGACGACTGAACTTGCATGTGATTTGTGATAGTTGTTCTCTAGGAAGCAAGTACAGTTAGGAAGCGTTCGGTTCCTCTCCGCTCTCTTAACTCTGCTCCCGGAGCGGACCTCACTTTAATGGAGCTGCGAAGACCGAGCTCCACCAACTCCGCGGAGTGGAGGAGCAGAGAGATTACGAACGGGGCCTTAGTCGCACCAACCCCTACCCACTGAAAAAACAGAGAGAAAGTATGAGGATATTAGAGTTTACAAATCTGCACCATGCATATATGAATTACCTTCTTCTTAGCCATGCTCGATAACTGCTACCAAGTTGGCATTTGTCGCCTGGATAGCCGGACCAGGAAAGACCGAGACTTGCTCGAAAATTCAAATGGCATCACGAGCACATGTTGCCAGGTGAAAATAACTTGATGGTTGGTCTGGCACAATCTGATAGAAGACGAGTGAGAGGTGTGATACCGCCGCCGACAACGACCTACCGCAGAAGCTCTTCTCCCCAAAGGACCTGCAGTACAGCAACACACACCATATGTTCAAAACCAGGAACTCGCGGATCAGGATTTACCTGGAGATTGGAGGAAGAGGTAGGAGGCACGAACGGAGGGGGAGAAGGAGAGGGCTACGGTGGTGATCCGCGGCGGCGTCCGTGGGGATCCGAGGCGGCGATGGCTGGCTCGTTCGTGGGGAACCGCAGCGGCGATGGCTGGCTCGTTCGTGGGGATCCGCGTCGGCGGCGGCCCCTGACTTGCTCAACTCGATCTGGGGCCTCCCCGCTTTAAGGAAAGAACGTGAGTGGATGACGCTGGCGGGGGAGAGGGTGGAGATCTTGGTGGGGAAGACGGCGGCAGGTCCTCTCGGACACCGGCGGTGGCGAAGGGCTCCGAGGGCCGCGTCGTCCTTGCGATTCGATGTACAAAAAGATCGAGGTGTGAGATATTGCCCTAAAAACTAATGTAATTTTGATTAATTATTGTGATTGAGCGATTTATGGTAAGGATAATTAATTTAGATTTAATCTTTAAGATTGATCGTGATTGATTCTTTCACATAAAGACATTACTAAATAACTCGAGTCAACATGGAAGGTTCTGATCCGTTCTACAAGATTCCTATTCCTACGATAATCCTATCTTATGAACCAAAAGAGGCCTCAGATTTTTTTTTTTGTGTGGGGGATGACGCAAAAATAAACCAAGGGTTGGTGGGAATGTAGACGGAAAAAAAACCCAGCAAAATAAAACGGTTGAAAGTGGTGGGACGAAAATAAATCGTACTATTCAACCAACTCAGACATTAGAAGTAGAGAATTTTAAAATTCTAAATTAGACTGCACATATGCGACACACAATTGAAAGGAATCAAATAGCTAAGGTGAGACCATAAAAAGTAAATAGAGTTCACTGACCTGTTCCTCGGCGGCTGTGACAAACTCTCGACCAAGTGAGCGCCTGACGAGAGGGCCACCGGGAGAACAGGGACGGCAACCGATACCTTGGGGTGTGGCGGGCACCAAGTAGCAGCGGCGTCGCAAGAACCTTTTCAGCCATGACTTCACCTGTAGCCATTACAGTCTTGTACACAAGACCAAATGATCCATGGCCCAGAATCGTTGTGAAGTTTTTGGTAGCCTTCTGCAGATCCCTGAACAACCGACACAGTAACATGGAGCAATCAGAAAGATGTTACTTTGCTTCTGGCTACTCTCACCAACACTAACATTCACAATAAGATCATGGTATAAGTTGCACGCATGCATTTCTAGAGCTGCCATGAACGTACTATCCTTAATTGGATCAAATGCATTAGACAGTCAAGCTGATATATTTCAACTTTACAATTCACTGATCATGTGATCTTAATACTGCAACCAAGATTGCAACGGAGGAGTAGTTGCCATACTTGTAATGGTACTTCGGGATCCCAAAGACGGACATGGGCTGGTCCCTGCCGTTGTTGCCCCGCCCGCCCCAGAAGGCGATTTGCTTCCCCGCCGGCAGTAGGTTGTTGCCCCAGTCGGAGACGCTCTCGAAGACCACGAAGACAGAGATACTGGATTAAGGCTCGCGGAGCCGTTGGCCTGCGGCGTAGCCGTGGATGACTCGAGTGACCGTGTCCGTGTGCGTGCAACGGTGCTGGCCTGCCATCGGTACTTCCAAATGGCCAGGAACACGCACGCCACGAGCACGACGGCCGCGACCACGATGGCCACGACCTTCGCCATATCGCCCATTCCCGGGCTCCTCCTAATGCCTTCCCGCTAGGGCCAAGACGGCCCAGAGGCCACCGTGCTCCCATCTTCTCTCCCTCCTCTCTTCCATGGCTGGTACAAGGGACGTGCTGGGATGAACGGGAGGCAACCCTCGAGATCTAGATCGGGTGTGATCGGATTTGGAAGAAAAAACTGAATTGGGAATGATTGGAAAAGATTGAGGGAAGGAGATCGGAAATGGAATGGAAAGAAGATAGGTATGGTCAGATTTGGAAGAAAATTCTGACTTGGGAGTGATTGGAAAGGATTAGGGGAAGGAGATCCGGAACAGAATGGAAACAATGAGAGAAGATCGGTGGGATAGGAAGAAAAATCAGTTGGCGGGTTTAGTAACCGGAGATAAAAATGGAAGGAGGAGTGGTGAGAGGTGAGACGGAAATAAACCAGTGCGAGGTGGTGGATGGTGGAAGCTGAGACAAAAAAAACCCAGACGAAAGTGATAGGACTATTCAATCAACTCGTGCATTGGGAGTAGAGATTGCTGCAAGAAAAAAACGAAGGGAGGTGGTGGAAGCGAACTAAAGAAACAACGTACGGACTGCCAAGCGCAGAGATTAATGTGATTGAGCAATTTAATGTAAGGTTGATTAATTTAGATTTGATCTTTAGAGATTGATCGTGATTGATTCTTTCACATAAAGACATTCCTCAATAAATTGCGTCAGAATGAAAAGTTCTGATCCGTTCAGATTTTTTTCATTGTATGTGAGGGTAACGCGAAACTAAATCGGTGGGGTGGGAGAGGAGACGAAAAAAATCCGACGAAATAAAACTGTTGAAAGTGGTGGGACGAAAATAAACCGTACGAGGCTATCAACTACTCCATTAGAAGTAAAGACAAACAGCCGCCTAGTCGCCCAGGACGCACCACGCATGACTCGCAGCCGTCTAGGGCAGTTCGTCGGTTGGCAAAAGGTAGGCGGCGCCGCACCTTACAGGTCACAGGCGATCACCACCGATGGTGGAAACTGTCACGCTGCGCCCGATGACCACGACGATGCGCAAGAAAATTTGTGGTGAGTCCCTCTTCATTAGTTTGTTCGATCTGACAATACCAATCCGCATTAGGATTAAGATTACACCGATTTTTGATTTAGATGGAATTAGTTAGATGCAGCAATCTCCTGTTTTATCCTCACAAATTGATATAAAAAATAGATATAATACACTGATTCTGTCATTTGGATTAAAAAAAATCATCGACTGTGCTTGTGTTTGTGCATAGTCATGATCAGAAGAATCAGTACATTCATTTTTGAAGGGATTGGTTCGAGCAAACAACGAGAAGCATATTCAGGTATCAATCAAAATCACTCGATAGCTTTACTATGTTCTGGTTTTTTTTCTTATCGCCGAATCAGTCTCCGTCTTCTCTATGCTCAAATCCTGGCTTTGCCCCTGAAAACGCCGACGATGCATTCGCCTCCTACGGCCACAATCTCGGTCACGACGACGGCCAAGAGCAGCGGCATCACCCCCACCGAGCATGCCTCCGCCACCCATCACTGTTGCCGCCGGCGGTGGTCGGGGTGTGGACGAGTGCGACATGTCCTCCGGCCGGTGGGTGTACGACGAGGAGGCGTACGCTCTGTACAAGGAGAGCGCTTGCCGGTTCATGTCGGAGAACCTGGCGTGCGGGAGGTACGGCAGGACGGACCTCCGGTACCAGCACTGGCGGTGGCAGCCGCACGGTTGCGACCTTCCTAGGTACGTACGTGCCATACCCACACATAGTGAAGTGAAGTAAGTGTAGCGTGTCTGCACGTGTGTACTTTCTCCATTTCAGATTATTTGTCTTAAAAGTGAATAAAAATTGATGTATCTACAATTAAAATACGTATAGATACATCAATTTTCGTAACAAGTAATTTCGAACAAAGGGAGTACAATACAAGTCACACTGTGTCTGCCGGTTGTTCAGCTGCTCATGCATGAATGATACTTCAGTGCCTTAAGGCACCTATCTTTGTGTCTATGACATGCAGGCCTAACAGGTGACTTGTCCACATGTCAGTGAACCAAAGGCAGATGCCTTTTAAGGCACCGAACCTGCGTCCCTCATGCATCTCCATGCATAATGCATGGATGCGTGTAGTTTAACGAAAAGTGAGGCTGCTGGAGAAGCTGCGCGGGAAGCAGCTGGCGTTCGTGGGCGACTCTCTGAACCGGGACCAGTGGGTGTCCATGGTCTGCCTCATCGACACCGCCACCCAGGGCCTCCACAAGACGCTCATCTCCGCCGGAACCCTCGTCTCCTTCAACGTGCACGTATGCACCAACTTACTAATCACATGGCACGATCGATCAAAGTCACATGCATGAACTCTAATCGACCGATCACAGATGGATCGGTATCAAGAGTACAACGCGTCGGTGGACTTCTACTGGTCGCCGCTGCTGGTGGAGTCCAACTCCGACCACCCGGTGCGCCATCGCGTCATAGACCGCACCGTGGACGTCTCCTGCGGGAATTTAGTCTATTTTAGGCAGCCCAATAACTATTTTAAATATTTCTAATAAATTCTAAAGGTCCACTTAGCCCATTTATGCAGGGTAAGAGATACTACTAAAGTTTAGTTTTATATTGCTAGTTTAGTGGGAGTTGGACCTTCTTATAAGGGAGGTTCTTTCCCCACTTGTATGAGCATGAGTACAAGAGGGATATCCACGCGTGCTCCTCCTCCGCCGCCTGCCTCGCCGCGCCTCTTCCTCTCGCCACAAAGTTCCGACCACTGCGCTGTTGCTACGTTCTTCCCCATCCCGTCTTGCGGCGTGCACCGCAGGTCGGGACAGTAGGCCTCTGAAACCGCACCTTTTGAGTCCTGTACGGAAGAAGGGTGATAAGGTTTTTGGGGAGCGCTCGACGCGACTACTGGCTACTTCATCACGGACGATCCGGTTGCCGACGACTTCTTCCCCGACGACATGGCAGGCGAGGACACCGACCCCAAGTCCAGTGCTTCTGCTACTGCTGTCCCTTACGTGTTCTTGTCTTTCCTATTAAAGGTTCTGCCTCAGTTCCTTGTTCTAGTCCTTGTCCTATACATAATAGGTTCTACTTCATATATGCTACTTGCTATACTGTCTGCTTTAGATATGATAGGCTACAGTTCATATATGCAGAAGCTATTTATCTTCTCTCTATCAGAACGCATGATTTGTTTTATCTCTACTATATTAGTCATGCTTTATCTAGTATTTATGTTAATAAAATCATTTGATAAATTGCTCATATTTCCAACAATCCAAAAACCTTATTATAGACAATTTACCCCAAGTGGTTTTGCTGCTTCCATGAGACCTCCTATGTTTGAGGGTATCCACTATAAGAGGTGGCGCGTGAGAGCAGTCTTATGGTTTCAAACCATGAGTTGCTATGACGCCACTCTCGGCAAACCTGGAGGAGAGCTTGATGCTCAATAGGCACAAGCTTTTCAGAAAATGGATACTCTGTTTAAGGCTGCTCTCTTGAGTGTTCTTGGTGAGAACATAATTGATGCTTATGTGTCAATGATAATGGAAAAGATATGTGGGATGCACTCGAGGTCAAGTTTGGGGTCTCGGATGCTGGCACTGAGCTGTACATCATGGATCAATTCTCTGATTTACAGGATGACTGAAGAGCGCTCCATGGTTGAGCAAGCTCATGAGATACAGTCATTTGCTAGAGAACTTGAGCACTTCAGTTGTATGCTACCGGACAAGTTTGTTGCCGGAGGTATCATCACTAAGCTTCCTCCTTCATGGAGGAACTTTGCTACCTTGCTGAAGCATAAGAGGCAGAAGTTTTCCGTCTCGGATCTCATTGGCACTCTTGATGTGGAAGAAAAGGCGAGAGCGAAGGACACACGTGCTCGAGGTATCGAGGGAGGATCTAGTGCCAATGTGGTACAGAAGCAGAACTTTCAGCCCCACAAGTTCAAGAACAAGGGCAAGTTTGATAGAAAAGCAAAGTTTGATGGGAAGAACAAGGTTGTGCAACACATGAACTTCAAGAAGAAAAATGGCAAGAAGAAAGGTGCTTGTCATGTGTGTGGGCATCGTGATCATTGGGCTCCTAGTTGCCCTAATCGCTATGACAAGCGTCATCCTGGGAAAGGCGGCAAGACCGCTAATGTTGTCATTGGAGACACTGACATGAAGGATGCTGGGTATAGTATATTTCCCACTATTCTTTCAGTATGTCATTCTCCTGACTGGTTGATTGACACGGGTGCTAATGTGCATGTATGCGGTGATATTTCCATGTTTTCGTCTTATCAGACCGCAGGGACTTCAACCATGCTGATGGGCAACGGTTCAAGTGCTTCTGTTCGTGGTGTTGGCACGGTCAATCTGAAGTTTACTTCGGGGAAGATCGTGCGGCTGAAGAACGTGCATTATGTCCCCTCCGTCAATAAAAATCTTGTTAGCGGATCTCTTCTGTATAGAGATGGCTACAAGCTTGTCTTTGAGTCGAATAAATTTGTAATATCCAAGTATGGAACCTTTGTTGGTAAAGGTTATGAGTCAGGAGGCTTGTTTCGTTTATCCTTATCAGACGTTTGCAATAAAGTTGTTAATCATATTTGCAACAATAGTAAATCCAATGTGTGGCATTCACGTCTTTGTCATGTTAACTTTGGTTGCATGTCGCGACTAGCAAAGTTGAACTTAACCCCTAGTTTCACCATCGTCAAGGGATCTAAGTGTCAAGTATGTGTGCAAGCTAAGCAACCTCGTAAGTCTCACACGACTGCGGAAATAAGAAAACTTGCACCACTAGAGCTCATACATTCAGATCTATGTGAAATGAATGGTGTGTTGACAAAAGGTGGAAAGAAATATTTCATGACGTTAATTGATGACTCCACTAGATAGTGCCGTGTGTATCTTTTAAAATCTAAGGGTGAGGCTTTGAACTTTTTCAAGATTTATAAAGCTGAAGTGGAAAACCAACTTGATCGGAAAATCAAGAGGCTTAGGTCCGACCGTGGTGGAGAGTATTTTTCCAATGAGTTTGATGCTTTTTATGCGGAACATGGTATAATCCATGAGAGGACGCCTCCCTACTCACCTCAGTCAAATGGGGCAGCCGAAAGAAAGAACCGTACTCTAACTGATTTGGTTAACGCCATGTTAGACACATCGGGTCTCTCCAAGGCATGGTGGGGGGAGGTGATATTGACAGCATGTCATGTCCTGAACCGGGTCCCCACAAAGAACAAAGAGATAACTCCATTCAAGGAATAAGAGAAGAAAAGGTTAAAACTCTCTTATCTGCGAACATGGGGTTGTTTGGCGAAAGTCAATGCTCCAATTTCAAAGAAGCGGAAGCTTGGACCAAAGATTGTGGATTGTGTTTTCCTGAAATATGCTTTTCATAGCATTGGCTATAGATTCTTGGTTGTAAAATCTGAGGTACCTGACATGCATGTCGGTACGATCATGGAGTCGAATGATGCGACTTTCTTTGAAGATATGTTTCCCATGAAGGATATGGCTACCTCATCTAATCAGGAGATGCCTAGTTCATCGAATCAGGAACCAGTTACAATTACCGAACCTACAATTTCGATGGAACACTTTGAAAGTTCTGTGAAGAAGAACAATGAAGTTCCTATTAAGAGCAAGAGACAGATGACTGCAAAGTCCTTTGGTGATGATTTGCTTGTGTACCTCATAGATGACACTCCAAGTTTTATTTCAGAGGCCTATGCATCTGAAGATGCTGAGTACTAGAAGAAAGCGGTTCGTAGCGAGATGGATTCCATCTTGGCGAATGAAACTTGGGAGATAACTGATCGTCCTTATGGGTGCAAACCTATAGGATGCAAATGGGTATACATGATAGGTTCTGCTTCATATATGCTACTTGCTATACTGTCTGGTTTAGATATGATAGGCTACGATTCATATATGCAGAAGCTATTTACCTTCTCTCTGTCAGAACGCATGACTTGTTTTATCTCTACTATATTAGTCACGCTTTATCTAATATTTTTGTTAATAAAATCATTTGATAAATTGCTCATATTTCCAACACCTCCTCCATCCTCAACCACGCCCGGCACTGGACGTACGCCGACGTGCTCATCTTCAACTCCTACCTCTGGTGGCGCCGCCCCTCCATCGAAGTCCGGTTAGTACGGACTGATCATTGAACCGTTGACTTGCCTCTAACTTGGTTAACCTTCGATCATAGACGCGTGCGTGGATGCGTTGCAGGTGGGGGTCGTTCGAGGCACCTGCGGCGAAAGAGGACGAGTACTGCGGGGTGACCAAGGCGGTCGACGGCGTGCGCACTTTCGAGCTGGCGCTCGCGACGTGGGCCGACTGGCTCGAGTTCCACGTCGGCCGCGCACGCACCCGCCTCTTCTTCATGACCATGTCGCCGACTCACCTCCCCTCCGACGAGTGGGCCGACGACGCCGGCGGCGGCACCAGCCACGGGTGCTACAACGAGACGGAGCCGATCGCTGCGGCGGAGGAGGGGGGCCGCTACCAGCGTGGCGTCACGGACCCGGCGTTCGCGCGTGCGGTAGAGGAGCAGGCGCGGCGTGGCGTCACGGCCCCGGCGTTCGCGCATGCGGTAGAGGAGCAGGCGCGGCGGCTGGTGAACGTGACGGCGATGTCGGAGCGGCGCAAGGACGCGCACCCGTCGGTGCACCGGCGGCAGTGGGAGCCCATCACGGACGCGCAGGCGAGGGACGCGAGCAGCTACGCGGACTGCATCCACCGGTGCCTCCCCGGCGTGCCCGACGTCTGGAACCAACTCCTCTACGCGCACATCGTCTCATGACAAAATGACGTTACAAAGGGGTTGCACACTATGTCACCAGAGTAACTGAGCCGGGCTAAAAATCACCGTTTTGGCTTTCGAACTTATTAACGAAATTAATCATGAAATTTCTTTGCTTTAAAACCTTTTCACGATTTGACCTTCTGGTCTACCACCATACTACAAGGCAGTGGTAGGGTTAATGGGCTACTGACACGGTCAATGGCGATAGACCCCGGTAGCAGCCGTTAAAGATAGACTTCTGACATGTAGCAGCCGTGTAGCAGCCGTGGACCAAATGTGGGCTGAGGGCTACCGTGGTTCACTTTGGCGGTAGTTCGTCTACCAGCGGTCAGATCTTGAAATAGTTCCACACGTGTTTAAAGGTCAAAACGGTGATTTCGGCCTTAGGCCGGATTGTATTTTGTTAACTTATTGTTGAACTATTGAAGACAACGCAACAAAAGGTTAGGCTTGGCAATGTTGTATCAAATGCATGACGTTGAGGCTGTTTGGTTCATGTCCTGAAGGTCATGCCTGGAAAAATTGTGTACCTGGACTGGGCCTGAGATGTCTCTGCTTTCTGCCTGACCAGGCAAGCATTATTTGGTTCGTGGCCATGCTTGTTAAGTGTTAAATATATTAAACAATGTCACTATTCACCTGTACCTTCTCCTTTTTTTTTTAAATTGGACGACAGGGTTAGCATCCCAGGCACCACCGAGGCATGTCCAGGCATCCATTTCAGGTGGCCTGGACCAGGCAAATCACACGCGCAAGTTTACCGGCTAGACTAACAACGAGCTCCACTTTCCCAGGCCAGGCTAGCATTCGATCTCCAGGTCACAAACCAAACAAACCACAAGCAGTTCTCAGGCAAGCACCAGGCCAGGCACCTTTGCTCCAGGGAAGCAACCAAACTGACCCGTTGATATCGAGCAAAAGCTTTATCTTGCCTACTGCGAGATATAAGATAAAATCTCGCCTCAAGGGGTTTCCCTTAGTGGACCGGCTCAATCACTCGGCCTTAGGAAGGTTTCTTCTATGGAACGGTATCAAATGTTTTTATAACTTTCCGCATTTTTTCTGTGTGTTTTTCTATCGATTCATGTTGGTTTACTTTTGGTTTTTTCTGTTTCTTTTTTCTTCAGTTTTTTCATACCGGGTTTGTTGTTTATTCTTGTACTTTTTCTACTTTCCTATTGGTTTTCATTGTTTTTTATTCTTGTTTTCTTTCGGTTTCGTTCAGTTTGTCAGATTTTCATTATTATTATTTTCAATTTATTCATTTTGAATATACATGCGAACTTTATTCAAAAAATAAACTGAACCTTTTACATATATAGGTTAAATATTTTTCAGATACATGTTGAATCTTTTATAAATACATGATGGATATCTTTATGAATACTTGTTGAATATTTTTCAAATGCACATTGAACATATTTTATATGCACTATGGACATTTTTAATTCAAGGTGAACATTATTTAAACACCAGTTGATCATTTTTGAAATACAAGTCAAACCTTGTTTTCGAAACACATGGTGAATATTTTATTAAATTATGTTGAACATTTTTTCAGTACACAATGACATTTTTAATGCAATATGAACATCTTCTAAATTCATGGTGAACACTTTTTCGTACACGGCAAAAATATTAACTCACGATGAATTTGTATTTAATATGCTTTTATAAAAAAATACATGTTGAATATTTTGGAAATAATCTTTAATTTTTTGAATGGCTTAAACATTTTTAAAAACATGTGCAGACAAACTTTTGCATTGCATCAATATTTTTTAAATGTGTAAACATTTATTATAATGCAATGAACATTTTATAAATACAGGATGAAGATTTTTTAAGTCATGATGAACATTTTATTATTACGAGATGAACATTTTTTGAGTGTGTGTTGCACATTTTTTTAACTCGTGATGAGCATTTTTATAATGCATGATAAACATTTTCTAAAATACACGTTGACATTATTTAAACTCGTGGACACTTTTAGAATGGCACATTTTTTATAAGAAACTTGCAAGAAAAAAATATACGGCATGAACATTTTTTACACGCATGAATTGTTTCTTTAGAATACGATGAACATTTGTTTTTACCAACTATGCGAACAAATTTTTACACTACATGAACAATTCTTAATGTGTGGTGAAGTTTAATTTTTTTGAAGTAAATTAGTTTCTGAAATATATATTAGAAGTTTTCGAAATATGAACAATAAGTAGAAAAGAATAAAGAGAAGAAAAACAGTCGGCAACATAGATAGGCAGACACTTTGAGATGACCTTGTAAATTGTCATGACCCAGGAAAGATGCACCCCCTCTCTCTCTCTCTCAAAAAATAAAAGGAAAGATGCACCCAGCTTCGCTTGGGCTTTTAAAAGTTTAAACAATTGTTTAAAATGAATTAGCACATGGACACAATATAAGTCTATGGTGCCAAAAATATCTAGTCCAATCCAAATTTGAAATATATAGGTCAAAAGACAAAAACGGTAAATTTGTTATCAATAACAATGATGGACCTAATTTAAAGCCCAATTTATACCAGGTACTATACTGTTCACTGTCGAACTTGTCTATGTTTTTTCTTGATCAATAATATTAATTTTATTTTTAATTTATTGACATATTGGGTACTAGTGGTATCCCTTAAAACAAAGGTATCGTTGTTATCTATGTTATATATGGTTTCTAGTGTTTTTTTTTTGCATGGTGCACAACAAGTCGTCGTCTATCACGTAACGTATTCTCCCGTCAAGGCATGGGTTGGTTCTATACACTTCTTTAAATATTAAGTAGCATAGTTGTCATTGATGCATTACGCTTCTTGCCAATGTTTTTTACATGGCGAGAATTGTTGATGTTGATTATATGGGCAAGTAGTATTTTTGAGTAACAATGTTGACATTCTTGACAACAAGGAGAAAGTCATGGTATTTGTGACTAGTCCTAGTTATGATGAGGTTGTCGAAAGAGTAAAGAACTTACTGAATTGGATGGACCGGAGTGTGCAAGTTGAACTAGAAGGAAGGTATGATGATGGGCTGGGACCTCGTTCCTGAATGAAGGTAATGCATATCACGTCAGAATTTGATTTGGGGTGTACAAGGAGGTTGCATATTTCCTTGTGAAGGTAATGCATATCGTGACGGAATAGTATCTTGAACTATTTGCCACGAAGGTCCCGGGTTGCATATTGTCGTGCGACGTGCCTCCCCATGTGATGATATGACTTCAACTACAAGTGTGCCACTTGTGGAGGGTCGAATCGAGATGTATTCCCCAATGCCCATGTGAGACAACCATTTGTGTTCATGGTTTCCTTCTCTTGCACGGTGTTGAGGTTTATTTTATCCAATTGTACATTTGAGTGTGACTATAATGAATTTTCTCCCATTCGCGATCACTTCCCGAAGATACCACTAATAAGCCCCTCTTGAGTTTTCTATGTCTCATACTGTGACGCCTATCTCACTACCAAGGCGTGTGGCACGAAATGATCTCCTATTGTTAAAAAATTAGTTAGGGACCAACGTTCTTGTGAGCCTAAACAGGTTAAAACATCTCACATGTTATGCTAATTTCATTGCTTGCACAACTTTTTTATTGTGAACAACATATTTTCTTACTTATATACAACATTTAATTTATTATTTTGCATACTATTGTTTTGTTATAATCAAGAGAATTAACATTGTGAACATTATGTGTATATAATTGTCGTACCGTTCAAATACTTAGCACAAATACATTTTTAGTGGGAAAATGGAATTGTATTTTCTTGCAAATTTTCATTCCATTTGCACGGCCAGAGAAACTACTCTATATAGTTACAAGGGATCTCACGGCCCCTCCAAGAACATATATGGATATGGAGCACTCTTTTCCACCCTAAAATATAATAGACAGAGATTGGTAAACCTACGCAAACTATAATTTTTTACACGTGCGTTTGTATATACTTCTTCTACGGTATCCTTTCATATGACACAGAGCACAACACAAGGTTGCCATCCCCACAAGAATGTGTGCGTAAAATTGTTTGTCAATACCCTGTAACCAATTGCCTAACATGTTATCCGCACAATAGTGGGGGTAAAGGTTTTAAACTACTTGAACTATGGCCCACACTGCACGACCAAACTTTCACTAAGAAAATAAGTGTTTAATGGATTCGTCATGTTGTTTTGCATCACTTTTTACACAAACACCACTCCCCTGATTCTTGCATTATAGTCATAGGATTTTGATAATTTTATCACGCCTTTTGCCAAATTTTGCAAGTTCGTAAAGGAGAAGGAGATTTTGATCATTGCTGAGAAAGCATCTATTTTCGGGTGAAAAACAAGCTAATTAGAAGCTTAATAACCTTCCAAACAAATAGAAGATCACGTGGGAAGAAAACCAGTCACGCCTGGCCTTCAAGAGAGAAAGACAATGTGAGGTATGAGCATCGCTTGCTCATTTTGGCCCTCATACTGTGTGGTGTTGCCTCCTCCTAGTTAAATATTTCATGTCAGTGTGATCGGATTTCATAGACGATGAACAAAGAGGCCAGAACCACAAAACATAAGCAAAAAGCTCACCTCTGGAAGGGATCTAGAGGGGAATTGGTAGAAGGGCTCCTCCATGCCACCAGGTCGATCAAGGAGCCTTTGATCATCGTCACCACCATCCCACCATCATCATCTACGACCTTGACATCGACCCCTCCATTCATCTCATTGTAATACAGAACCCTAGTGTGGATTTATATGTCTGTTACAATAATCATTCATATGTTATTGCCATGAACAACATGATGATTTCTATTGTCTTTATGTGTGAGTAGAACGGTAGTTCCCAGGGATATGGAGGAACCATATCTATCTCCTTAACTATAATGCCAAGATTATCAAAAATATATTATCAAATACGGAGCATGAAGTGATCCTTGGATTAGTTAATGTTAATCAATATGGCTTCTTAAATACAGAATCCATTCAGGATTGCTTAGACTAGGCTTTTGAGTACATTCATCACTGGCAACAACCCCAAAAAACAAATTGTGATTCTCAAGTTAGACTTTGAAAAGGCATTTGACACGATAGAACATGAGTTCATCTTGTAAATCCTATATGGTAGGGGCTTTGGAAATAAATGGACTAATTGGATTAAGATGATGTACAACTCGGGTTTTCCTCGGTTTTTCTTAATGGAGTACCCGGAAAGCAATTTCATGTAAAAGAGGAGTTAGACATAGTGATCCATTATCTCCATTAATCTCTGTGATGGCGGTTGATTGCTTCAAACCATTCTTAATGTAGCAATGCACTCAAATATTATTCACGGAAGAGACGTGGGATCGGAGCTCCTGTGTGGGACTGGAGAGCGTTGTTGTTCATTCGCTGCCTCACCACATTATTTGGGAGAAAAATGGACAGACATGTGGTGACGAAAGTTTGCTGAGAGGGGAACAGAAAGAGTGTTCACGCGGTGAAATTCAAGGGAGCGAATGATAGAGCACTATGTTTGTCACACGGTCCCCATAAAGATTCGTGCACGATATCTGATGGCCCTCGCTGCGTCGCGCCCACGACGAGATGAGCGAACGTCAGGTGTATAACCTTTTCAATCAATAAATTCCCTTTTCCACCAAAAATATGTGTTGGGCATATCAGTCCGGTGCAAGGATGCACACCGTCGGTCTAACGGCGATAGTGAGACCCCTACCACGGAGGTGTAGGGAAGCACCTTGAAGCTGCGCTGACTGCATCTCATGGTGCCTTTTGCGTGCCTGAGTGGGGACCAACTGCTCTATGTGTATACCGTGAAGCATGCAACGACGATCGCTCCTTGTTGGAAATGCAAAGGGCTGACACTCATGCTATCTCTGTTTGTTTATTTTTTGAAAGGAAAAGAAACTCCAAACCCATGGTTTGTAATGTGTGTTTCTTTCGGGGAGATAAAGGTTTACTTTTATCTTCAAACCGGGCATTACCGCCTTCCATTAATTTCCATAATAGAAATACATCAGTTCCAAACTACTCCCTCTGTTCATGAATAAAAGATGTTTTGGATATTTCAATATGAACATACAAACTGAAATGGGCTAATAATCACATTAAACATGTATATATACATTCAATTTACAAAAAAGTTAGACATCTTGTATTTGTGAACGAAGGGAGTGGAACCGTATGAACAAAGGGGGAGAAAGAGCGAGGAAAGCGAGTTGGGGCGGTTGCAGGAAACTGCTGCAAATGACTATATCGAAATCAAATCTACAGGGCAAAAACCTGCTATCACCAAAGTTTATAGCTAGCCTATAAGAGCATCTCCAACGGCCGCACAAAAATCTCGCGCCCAATAAAACTTATAGTGCGCCACTATAGCACTTTTAGTGCGATGGGACCAACATTGATTTAGCAGACGTCCAAAGACGCGCGCCCAAAAAGAAGACAGTGCAAATTATGAAGCGCGCCCAATCCAGAGCCCAAAATATGCTGCGCGCGATAGCGTTTTTCAGCGCGCGCCCAAAACTTTTTAGCGCTACAGCATCTGCTGAAGCTGTTGGGCGCCCGAAAAATGAATTTTTAGTGCGCGGAGCTCTTTTTTGGCGCCTGTTGGAGATGCTCTAATAAAGTACTCCCTCCATTTCAAAATATAGTGCGCCCACGCTTCCTGAGGTCCAACTTTGACCATAAATTTAACCAACGAGACCGACTGCGGTGGGAGAAAAAAATTATATAATTGAAAACTTCTTTTGAATACGAATTCGCTGACATAACTTTTGCTCCCGTCGCAGTCGGTCTGGTTGGTTAAATTTATGGTCAAAGTTGAAGCACGGGAATAGAGGAAGCGCTATATTTTGGAACGGAGGAAGTACCAACATCACAGTAACACAGATGAAACCAAACACCCATCGTGGAAGATCGCAATCATGAAAAGCACAAAAGAGAAAGGTTCAGTTGAGGTTCAATGTTGAATGAAGATGCTACCTTGAGCATTCCGGGGAGGCAACGCAGTAAACGTTTTCAGTACCAGCGGGAGCAAGCCACTCAAACGGTCATGTTTCCCGCTGGAACAGATACTGAGCAAAATTTGAATGTTGTCTAACATACTATGTGCTCTTAACTCCGTGGCAGTGATATGGATCAGCTTGAATAAAGTCAGAGCATGTCGGTAGGATTGGACTAACCACTGACGGAAACAGCTCATTCTGAAATGGGCCTCCACGTAAACAAAAAGTGCCAGGGAACACCACTAGGAACCACGCATCCAAAGTCCAAACAACCACCGACAGATGCTGAAGCTCCCCTCCAAAGAAAATTGCTGAACTTTCACCAGTTGTTTTTAGTCTGACACTCCCAGTAACTTTAGTCTCATGCAGATCGATCTTCTGAACAGTGGATTAAATTATTCAAATTCCCATCGGCTGTACGTACGGGATGTGGTCAATCTTGCTTTGTTATCGAGGAAGGCATCGGCGCCAGAGCTCGAGGAGGCTTAACAAGAATTGCAAGGCAATCCACCCGTTGCTTGCAGCCCACAGAACACCTCGTTAACTTTTAGCGGAATTACGTACGTGCTCGTTAGATTAGTTTAGTTTGTGCGAGATGCGCACACCGGAAACATGCAACGGATCGATCGATGCCCATGCCCGCGCGAGCGCCCTAGGAATCAGCGAAACCTGTCGAGCTTTTGCTGCTCCGCGAAGTATCGGTCGATCAGAGTTGGCAATGGCCAGAGCCCAGAGCTAGCTGCGGGACAAGAGCAGGGTGTACTATGTGCCGATGCCGAGGAAGGGCCTAGAGCAGTACTTACATTGCCAAGCTCAGCACCAAAAGTACTGAGCTAGTGTTTGAGCAAGCAAATGTGTTAGATGTAGTCAAAGTTTCATTTCTGAATGGACTTCTAATTAATGCGGGGCTAATTTTGTCAATTATCGCTGGTTTTCCGAAAGGGTGTGGATAGATCATAGTCGACTAAGACTTAACGAAATGATTGAACATATAAAAAGAAAAAGTTTACACGAATCTCTACGGAAGATCTAACGCATATGGCATCGACTAAGATTTCACTAAATCTCAATCGACTGAGATTTAGCAATTCCGTTTCAAAAATCCCGATCCTAAAATTTTAAAAATGCATCTACCCCTACCCGTGCACGCCGGTACACGTAATATAGCAATAGAAAAAGAGTGAACGCGAGATCCCAGATGGCAGCGGCACCCATGCATGCAGTGCAATCACCATCTCATTACGAGCCTACGTCGCTGTGCTATACGTAGCCCCCTAGCCTAGCTAGGCTGCTACGGCGAGTCGGAGGCGAAGGAAGACGCCGGCGATGGCGAGTGAAAACGCACGCACGCACGCACGCGTCCAGGCTCCATGTAGTACTACTCCCTCCTTTCCAGTTTATAAGGCTTATCTCAAAATTTTAGTTTTTTCATTTTATAAGGCTCAATTGGTTGTTCCCCATCACAAGTTCATATTTCAAGATGCATTAAATCATTGCATGCAAGTATTAAAAGAAAATTGATCAATGCATGTATTTTATGCATGCATGCATTGCAATTAATGCATTGGTAAACATAATCTTTTGAGGAAACAAGAGCATTAATTGGATGCTTTTGCAAACTACAAAAAGTATTCCACCACTCACCATCTACCTTGGTTGGTGAGATTTTTGAATTGAGCCCTATAAATCGGAAAGAAGGGAGTACTAGCTAGCCTGGGTAGGTTAGGTCGAGCTTTCTGCGCAGCCGCAGTACGTAGGGGCTACCTGGCCGGCCGGCTCTGCAGCCATGCCTTTACTCGCAGTACGCACGAAAATTTACGCATGCATGCAGGTGCGGCCGCAGGCGCGCAGAGGCGGCAGGGATCCTTTCGCCTCGACCCCCCATGCACCACCACCATCCAAATGAAAGTCACCTGCGCCGTGTGCGTGCTCGTCAGTCACTCGCACCGGCGTCAGTGCGTGCGTGCATGGGAATGGCAGCACATGCAACAGTAACCGCATGGCCTGGCGCGCAGTCTCCCAAAGCTCGGACATCGCACCAGGGTCCGGGCCGGGAAAGGGCTTCTCTTCTCGGGTTGGTGCATGCCTGCCGACGCCGTCAGGGAATGCCCCGCCCTTCCCGGCCCTCTGCGCCGGCCGGAGCGCCGTCCACGATCCACCGCCCAAGTCCAACCATGACCGGTCATCGGTCGATCGCACGGTTGCAGGACATGAGATCTAGGGTTAGCTTAATTTAAGTCGTGTCAGTAAGCTAAGAGACGAACTGATTGGATGAAGTGTACGCGAGCAGTAATCTGGGTGATTTACCATTTGGATCCGGACTGTTCAAGAACATAGGGGAGTAGTTAGAGGAGCAGGATCTGTAGATGGAAGACGGAGACTGGAGAAGATGAGATTGGTCAACAGACGGAGGGGGTTCAGAGAGAAGCCAGTAGAGAACTGCTCGCCTTGCATGCCCTCGGGGTCGGCGAAGGGAGGCGTGTCAGTAAGCGCGAAAGCCCACGAGACGAGGAGAAGCTAGCGACGGCGTCCGTATTCAACGGGAGTGTCTAGGCGCAAGTTCCAAGGTCCACTGTGGCCCAAGAAGCCCACCAGTAGCGCTGGTGCCTAGAGAGCACTGGTGCTCCAGCATCTGAGAATTCATTTTTGTCTCAAAAAAAATCTGAGAATTCTTTTTTGCCTCAAAGAAAATATGAGAATTCCTTTCGTTCTAAAAAAGTATCTGAAATCAGTTTCAAAAATATACATGTAAATTTATTTTGGGTGTAGCCCAAACTATTCCAAACTCGCACGAAATGAAATAATTATTCAAAACAAGACTTTTGGTTAGCGGTTTTACTACCTTGATTAGAAAGCATCAGATAATACTCATGGGAATTATTTTTTGAAACTGACGCAAAATATTTACCTCCTTTTGTTAATTGGAACTTTTATAAGTCATCAGGCCAACATGTGTAAAACTAACCTACTATCTTGGAGAAATGTTCCTAACTTTTTAGGGCTCAACATAATGGTAGTACCAGCTTTTCTTTTAGTGTGGCAACTTTAATTGCCAAAATGATCGGCTCGTTATATATTGCCACCTCTACTTTCTAATTTTTTTGCAAGGGTGAGCATGATGAGTGCTCAAGCTACTTCCTTGCTGGATTCCCACTATTGGTGGTAAAATTCTACCATTCCTTGATAGTTTGGAGGCCAAGCCACAAGGAGGGTCAAGAATTTAGCAAACCAAGACAATCCTTGATGGTAGTGGCAACTCAGAAACTTCTCAAAGCATGTAAAACCGTAGATTAAGGTGGCTAGGATGCCACATTTTCCCCCACAAAATCACTATATAAAACCACAACACACGAAGTGTCATGCCACCGCCAAGCCTGGGCTTGGGGGAAGGTAAATCCTCCCCTGCTTGATAGTGGTCTATAGTCTTTATTGATAATCGGGGATAGAAGAGCATGCAGTCGTTGTTGTTTCCATTATTTGTTTGTAGTGAGAACAAATGCCACAATGTGATCACCCTCACCACTCGAGGGGGTCGCCATCCATGCCACGACCCAGTGGGCCTGGAGCCGTGTGCGTGTGGGCTGTTCTGTCTCGGCCCGTCTTGTAGCGTATTTAGGCATGCTGTGTGGTAGTAGTGAGGCATCGATGAGTTGTACCAACAGACTACTCTATTCTGTATCTTCTTCTTCCCCAAGTTAGCTTCCTCCTCCTCTGAATCTCTCTGTAATTCCCCATGAAACTCTGAGATCTATGAACCACACCCTCGCCATGGCAGGGATTGCTATCTGAACTGCAGCAATTGGTATCTAGAGCCTCTCTGATCCGCCCCGATGTTTTTCCCCATCCGCTGCGATCTATTCTGATTTGACCCCTAATTCCTGGCAAAAGGTGTGGATTCCGATCGGAATTCGCGCAAAACACCTTGGTGTACCTGCGCGAGGTTGGGACAAATTGCGAGTGGTTTCCACGGTGAGACCCGGTCGCCCGACGCTGTCTGCCCGCATGGCGGCGGCGGAACTCACGCTGGCCGAGCTGCAAAAGCTTGTGCAGGCGACGATCGAGCAGAGCAAGGCGGTTTCAGATGCGGGAGCTCACAACGCGAAGGGGCTCGAAGAACTACGCACGGTGGTGGACACGTATGCGTCGTCCTCGGCCAAGGCCTTCGATGCGCTCACGCAGTCCACCACTGCGTCCCTCAACCGCACGGAATCTACGCTGGGACGACTACTGATCTCCAACAACGGCCTCGACGCAGCAGTTCAAGAGATGCAGCAATCTCTCACTGGCGTGCTGAAGCGTGTCGCCGTCCTGGAGTAGGCACCACTGACGACTGCACCACCTCACTAGCGTCCTGGTCCACGCCATCCTAACGGGCACCAAGCTGCACCAAACCCGCAGGGGGCGAATCTGTGTGCGCCCCGCACATCCAGACTCAACCTGGGCAATGGTGAGCCCAACCTGTCCCAAATCTCTCCCTATGAAGACTTATCTGATGAGCCTGATGAACCGGAAAATTTGGGCAACTCCCGGCCAAATTCAGCACAGGGTCGTTCCAATACACGCATTTCTCGTTCTGATTTCCCCAAATTTGATGGTGACAATCCCAAATGGTGGAAACGTCAGTGTGAAAAATATTTCCGCATGTACTCTGTTCAGTCTAAATCTCTGGGTTGATTTTGCCACCATGCACTTTTCTGGGAATGCAGTGTTGGGGAACGTAGCAGAATTTTAAAATTTTCTACGCATCACCAAGATCAATCTATGGAGTCATCTAGCTACGAGGGGGAGAGGAGTGCATCTGCATACTCTTGTAGATCGCGCACAGAAGCGTTCAAGAGAACGGGGTTGATGGAGTCGTACTCGACGTGATCCAAATCACCGATGACCAAGTGCCGAACGGACGACACCTCCGCGTTCAACACATGTACGGTTGGGAAGACGTCTCCTCCAACTTGATCCGGCAAGGGGGAAGGAGAGGTTGATGAAGATCCAGCAGCACGACGGCGTGGTGGTGGAAGCAACGGTGATCTCGGCAGGGCTTCGCCAAGCGTAGGGAGACGGAGGAGTGTCACAGGAGGGAGAGGGAGAGGCCAGGGGCTTGGGTGCGGCTGCCCTCCCTCCCTCCCACTATATATAGGGTGCCTAGGGGGGCGCCGGCCCTAGGAGATCCAATCTCCTAGGGGGGGCGGCGGCCAAGGGGTGCCTTGCCCCAAGGCAACGGTGGCGCCCCCCACCCCTAGGGTTTCCAACCCTAGGCGTAGGGGGAGGCCCAAGGGGGGTGCACCAGCCCACTAGGGGCTGGTTCCCCTCCCACTTCAGCCCATGAGGCCCTCCGGGATAGGTGGCCCCACCCGGTGGACCCCCGGGACCCTTCCGGCAGTCCCGGTACAATACCGATTACCCCCAAAACTTTCCCGATGGCCGAAACTTGACTTCATATATATAAATCTTCACCTCCGGACCATTCCGGAACTCCTCATGACGTCCGGGATCTCATCCGGGACTCCGAACAACTTTCGGGTTACCGTATGCTAATATCTCAACAACCCTAGCGTCACCGAACCTTAAGTGTGTAGACCCTACGGGTTCGGGAGACATGCAGACATGACCGAGACGCCTCTCCGGTCAATAACCAACAGCGGGATCTAAATACCCATGTTGGCTCCCACATGCTCCACGATGATCTCATCGGATGAACCACGATGTCGAGGATTCAATCAATCCGTATACAATTCCCTTTGTCAATCGGTACGTTACTTGCCCGAGACTCGATCGTCGGTATCCCAATACCTAGTTCAATCTCGTTATCGGCAAGTCACTTTACTCGTGCCGTAATGCATGATCCCGTGATCAACCACTTGGTCACATTGAGCTCATTATGATGATGCATTACCGAGTGGGCCCAGAGATACCTCTCCGTCATACGGAGTGACAAATCCCAGTCTCGATTCGTGCCAACCCAACAGACACTTTCGGAGATACCTGTAATGTACCTTTATAGTCACTCGGTTACGTTGTGACGTTTGGCACACCCAAGGCACTCCTACGGTATCCGGGAGTTGCACAATCTCATGGTCTAAGGAAATGATACTTGACATTTAGAAAAGCTACAACAAACGAACAACACGATCTTTGAGTTATGCTTAGGATTGGGTCTTGTCGATCACATCATTCTCCTGATGATGTGATCCCGTTATCAAGGACATCCAATGTCCATAGTCAGGAAACCATGACTATCTTTTGATCAACGAGCTAGTCAACTAGAGGCGCACTAGGGACGTGTTGTGGTCTATGTATTCACACATGTATTACGATTTCCGGATAACACAATTATAGCATGAACAATAGACAATTATCATGAACAAAGAAATATAATAATAACCATTTTATTATTGCCTCTAGGGCATATTTCCAACAGTCTCCCACTTGCACTAGAGTCAATAGTCTAGTTACATTGTGATGAATCGAACACCCATGCAGTTCTGGTGTTGATCATGTTTTGCTCTAGGGAGAGGTTTAGTCAACGGATCTGCCACATTCAGGTCCGTATGTACTTTACAAATCTCTATGTCTCCATTTTGAACACTTTCACGAATGGAGTTGAAGCGACGCTTGATATGCCTGGTCTTCCTGTGAAACCTGGGCTCCTTGGCAAGGGCAATAGCTCCAGTGTTGTCACAGAAGAGAGTCATCGGGCCCGACGCATTGGGTATGACTCCTAGGTCGGTAATGAAGTCCTTCAACCAGACTGCTTCTTGTGCTGCCTCCGAGGCTGCCATGTACTCCGCTTCACATGTAGATCCCGCCACAACGCTTTGCTTGCAACTGCACCAGCTTACTGCCCCACCATTCAAAATATACACGTATCTGGTTTGTGACTTAGAGTCATCCAGATCTGTGTCGAAGCTAGCATCGACGTAACCCTTTACGACGAGCTCTTCGTCACCTCCATACACGAGAAACATGTCCTTAGTCCTTTTTAGGTACTTCAGGATATTCTTGACCGATGTCCAGTGTTCCATGCCAGGATTACTTCGGTACCTTCCTACCAAACTTACGACAAGGTTTACATCAGGTCTGGTACACAGCATAGCATACATGATAGACCCTATGGCCGAGGCATAGGGGACGACACTCATCTTTTCTCTATCTTCTGCCGTGGTCGGGCATTGAGCCGTGCTCAATCTCGTACCTTGCAATACAGGCAAGAATCCCTTCTTTGACTGATCCACTTTGAACTTCTTCAATATCTTGTCAAGGTACGTACTCTGTGAAAGACCAATGAGACATCTCGATCTATCTCTATAGATCTTGATGCCTAATATATAAGCAGCTTCTCCAAGGTCCTTCATTGAAAAACACTTGTTCAAGTAGGCCTTTATGCTTTCCAAGAATTCTATATCATTTCCCATCAACAGTATGTCATCCACATACAATATGAGAAATGCTACAGAGCTCCCACTCACTTTCTTGTAAATGCAGGCTTCTCCATAAGTCTGCGTAAACCCAAACGCTTTGATCATCTCATCAAAACGAATGTTCCAACTCCGAGATGCTTGCACCAGCCCATAAATCGAGCTTTGGAGCTTGCACACCTTGTCAGCATTCTTAGGATCGACAAAACCTTCCGGCTGCATCATATACAATTCTTCCTTAAGGAAACCATTAAGGAAAGCCGTTTTGACGTCCATTTGCCATATCTCATAATCATAGAATGCGGCAACTGCTAACATGATTCGGACGGACTTCAGCTTCGCTACGGGTGAGAAAGTCTCATCGTAGTCAACCCCTTGAACTTGTCGATAACCCTTAGCGACAAGCCGAGCTTTATGGATGGTCACATTACCATCCGCGTCTGTCTTCTTCTTAAAGATCCATTTATTTTCTATGGCTCACCGATCAACGGGCAAGTCAGTCAAAGTCCATACTTCGTTTTCATACATGGATCCTAACTCGGCTTCCAGCCATTTGTCGGAATCCGGGCCCGCCATCGCTTCTTCATAGTTCGAAGGTTCACCGTTGTCTAACAACATGATTTCCAAGACAGGGTTGCCGTACCACTCTGGTGCGGAACGTGTCCTTGTGGACCTTCGAATTTCAGTAGGAGCTTGATCAGAAGTATCTTGATCATTATCATTAACTTCCTCTCTAGTCGGTGCAGGCACCTCAGGAACATTTTCTTGAGTTGCGCCATTTTCCGGTTCAAGAGGTAATACTTCATAAAGTTCTACTTTCCTCCCACTTCTTTCGAGAGAAACTCCTTCTCTAGAAAGGATCCATTCTTGGCAACAAAGATCTTGCCTTCGGATCTGAGGTAGAAGGTATACCCAATAGTTTCTTTAGGGTATCATATGAAGACGCATTTTTCCGACTTGGGTTTGAGCTTTTCAGGTTGAAGTTTCTTGACATAAGCATCGCATCCCCAAACTTTTAGAAACGACAGCTTAGGTTTCTTCCCAAACCATGATTCATACGGTGTCGTCTCAACGGATTTCGACGGAGCCCTATTTAAATGAATGCGGCAGTCTCTAAAGAATAGCCCCAAAAAGAAAGCGGTAAATCGGCAAGAGACATCATAGATCGCACCATATCTAATAGAGTGCGATTACGATGTTCGGACACACCATTACGCTGAGGTGTTCCAGGCGGCGTGAGTTGTGAAACTATTCCATATTTTCTTAAGTGTGTGCCAAATTCGTGACTCAAGTATTCTCACCCACGATCTGATCGCAAGAACTTGATTTTCTTGTCACGTTGATTCTCAACCTCACTCTGAAATTCCTTGAACTTTTCAAAGGTCTCAGACTTGTGTTTCATTAAGTAGACATACCCACATCTACTCAAGTCATCAGTGAGGGTGAGAACATAACGATAGCCACCGCGAGCCTCAACACTCATTGGACCGCACACATCAGTATGTATGATTTCCAATAAGTTGGTTGCTCGCTCCATTGTTCCTGAGAACGGAGTCTTGGTCATTTTACCCATGAGGCATGGTTCGCACGTGTCAAATGATTCGTAATCAAGAGACTCTAAAAGTCCATCTGCATGGAGCTTCTTCATGCGTTTGACACCTATGTGACCAAGGCGACAGTGCCACACGTATGTGGGACTATCATTATCAACCTTACATCTTTTAGTATTCACACTATGAATATGTGTAGCGTTACGCTCGAGATTCATTAAGAATAAACCATTCACCATCGGAGCATGACCATAAAACATATCTCTCATATAAATAGAACAACCATTATTCTTGGATTTAAATGAGTAGCCATCTCGAATTAAACGAGATCCTGATACAATGTTCATGCTCAAAGCTGGCACTAAATAACAATTATTGAGGTTTAAAACTAATCCCGTAGGTAAATGTAGAGGAAGCGTGCCGACGGTGATCACATCGACCTTGGAACCATTCCCGACGTGCATCATCACCTCGTCCTTCGCCAGTCTCCACTTATTCCGCAGCTCCTGCTTTGAGTTACAAATGTGAGTAACCGCACCGGTATCAAATACTCAGGAGCTACTACGAGTACTGGTAAGGTACACATCAATTACATGTATATCACATATACCTTTAGTGTTGCCGGCCTTCTTGTCCGCTAAGTATTTGGGGCACTTCCGCTTCCAGTGACCACTTCCCTTGCAATAAAAACACTCAGTTTCGGGCTTGGGTCCATTCTTTGGCTTCTTCCCGGCAGCTTGCTTACCGGGCGTGGCAACTCCCTTGCCGTCCTTCTTGAAGTTCTTCTTACCCTTGCCTTTCTTGAACTTAGTGGTTTTATTCACCATCAACACTTGATGTTCCTTTTTGATTTCCACCTCTGCTGATTTCAGCATTGAATATACCTCAGGAATGGTCTTTTCCATCCCCTGCATATTGAAGTTCATCACAAAGCTCTTGTAGCTTGGTGGAAGCGACTGAAGGATTCTATCAATGACCGCTTCATCCGGGAGATTAACTCCCAGCTAAGTCAAGCGGTTATGCAACCCAGACATTTTGAGTATGTGCTCACTGATAGAACTATTTTCCTCCATCTTACAGCTAAAGAACTTGTCGGAGACTTCATATCTCTCGACCCGGGCATGAGCTTGAAAAACCATTTTCAGCTCTTCGAACATCTCATATGCTCCGTGTCTCTCAAAACGCTTTTGGAGCCCCGGTTCTAAGCTGTAAAGCATGCCGCACTGAACGAGAGAGTAATCATTAGCACGTGACTGCCAAACGTTCATAACGTCTTGGTTCTCTGGGACAGGTGCGTCACCTAGCGGTGCTTCTAGGACATAATCTTTCTTGGCAGCTATGAGGATGATCCTCAGGTTCCGGACCTAGTCCGTATAGTTATTGCCATCGTCTTTCAGCTTGGTTTTCTCTAGGAACGCGTTGAAGTCGAGGACAACGTGGGCCATTTGATCTACAAGACATATTGTAAAGATTTTAGACTAAGTTCATGATAATTAAGTTCATCTAATCAAATTAATCAATGAACTCCCACTCAGATAGACATCCCTCCAGTCATCTAAGTGAAACATGATCCGAGATAACTAGACCGTGTCCGATCATCACGTGAGACGGACTAGCCAACATCGGTGAACATCTTCATGTTGATCGTATCTTCTATACGACTCATGCTCGACCTTTCGGTCTTCCGTGTTCCGAGGCCATGTCTGTACATGCTAGGCTCGTCAAGTCAACCTAAGTGTATTGCGTGTGTTAATCTGGCTTACACCCATTGTATTCGAACGTTAGAATCTATCACACCCGATCATCACGTGGTGCTTCGAAACAACGAACGTTCGCAACGGTTCACAGTTAGGGGGAACACTTTCTTGAAATTATTGCGAGGGATCATCTTATTTAAGCTACCGTCGTTCTAAGCAAATAAGATGTAAAACATGATAAACATCACATGCAATCAAATAGTGACATGATATGGCCAATATCATTTGCTCCTTTTGATCTCCATCTTCGGGGCTCCATGATCATTGTTGTCACCGACATGACACCATGATCTCCATCATCATGATCTCCATCATCGTGTCTTCTTGAAGTTGTCTCGTCATCTATTACTTCTACTACTATGGCTAACGCTTTAGCAATAAAGTAAAGTAATTACATGACGTTTATATTGACACGCAGGTCATAAATAAATAAAGACAACTCCTATGGCTCCCGCCGGTTGTCATACTCATCGACATGCAAGTCGTGATTCCTATTACAAGAACATGATCATCTCATACATCACATATATCATTCATCACATCCTTTGACCATATCACATCACAAAACACTTGCTGCAAAAACAAGTTAGACATCCTCTAATTATTGTTGCAAGTTTTTACGTGGCTGCTATAGGTTTCTAGCAAGAACGTTTCTTACCTACGCCAAAACCACAACGTGAATTGCCAATTTCTATTTACCCTTCATAAGGACCCCGTTCATCGAATCCGATCCGACTAAAGTGGGAGAGACAGACACCCGCCAGCCACCTTATGCAACTAGTGCATGTCAGTCGGTGGAACCAGTCTCACGTAAGCGTACGTGTAAGGTCGGTCCGGGCCGCTTCATCCCACGATGCCGCCGAATCAAGATAAGACTAGTAACGGCAAGCAAATTGACAATATCGACGCCCGCAACTGCTTTGTGTTCTACTCGTGCATGGTAACTACGCATAGACCTAGCTCCTGATGCCACTATTGGGGAACGTAGCAGAATTTTAAAATTTTCTACGCATCACTAAGATAAATCTATGGAGTCATCTAGCTACGAGGGGGAGAGGAGTGCATCTACATACCCTTGTAGATCACGCACGGAAGCGTTCAAGAGAACGGGGTTGATGGAGTCATACTCGACGTGATCCAAATCACCGATGACCAAGTGCCGAACGGACGACACCTCCGCGTTCAACACATGTACGGTTGGGAAGACGTCTCCTCCAACTTGATCCAGCAAGGGGGAAGGAGAGGTTGATGAAGATCCAGCAGCACGACGGCGTGGTGGTGGAAGCAACGGTGATCTCGGTAGGGCTTCGCCAAGCGCAGGGAGATGAAGGAGTGTCACGGGAGGGAGAGGGAGAAGCCAAGGGCTTGGGTGCAGCTGCCCTCCCTCCCCCCACTATATATAGGGTGCCTAGGGGGGGCGCCGGCCCTAGGAGATCCAATCTCCTAGGGGGGCGACGGCCAAGGGGTGCCTTGCCCCCCAAGGCAAGGGTGGCGCCTCCCATCCCTAGGGTTTCCAACCCTAGGCGCAGGGGGAGGCCCAAGGGGGGCGCACCAGCCCACTAGGGGCTGGTTCCCCTCCCACTTCAGCCCATGGGGCCTCCGGGATAGGTGGCCCTATTGGAAATATGCCCTAGAGGCAATAATAAAAGGATTATTATTATATTTCCTTGTTCATGATAGTTGTCTTTTATTCATGCTATAATTGTGTTATCCGGAAATCGTAATACATGTATGAATACATAGACACCAACATGTCCCTAGTAAGCCTCTAGTTGACTAGCTCGTTAATCAACAGATAGTCATGGTTTCCTGACTATGGACATTGGATGTCATTGATAACGAGATCACATCATTAGGAGAATGATGTGATGGACAAGACCCAATCCTAAACATAGCACAAGATCGTATAGTTTGTTTGCTAGAGTTTTTCCAATGTCAAGTATCTTTTCCTTAGACCATGAGATCGTGTAACTCCCGGATACCGTAGGAGTGCTTTGGGTGTACCAAACGTCACAACGTAACTGGGTGACTATAAAGGTATACTACGGGTATCTTCGAAAGTATCTGTTGGGTTGACACGGATCAAGACTGTTATTTGTCACTCCGTATGACAGAGAGGTATCTCTGGGCCCACTCGGTAATGCATCATCATAATGAGCTCAAAGTGACCAAGTGTCTGGTCACGGGATCATGCATTACGGTACGAGTAAAGTGACTTGCCGGTAACGAGATTGAACGAGGTATTGGGATACCGACGATAGAATCTCAGGCAAGTAACGTACCGATTGACAAAGGGAATTGTATACGGGGTTGCTTGAATCCTCGACATCGTGGTTCATCCGATGAGATCATCAAGGATCATGTGGGAGCCAACATGGGTATCCAGATCCCGCTGTTGGTTATTGACCGGAGAGCCATCTCGGTCATGTCTACATGTCTCCCGAACCCGTAGGGTCTACACACTTAAGGTTCGGTGACGCTAGGGTTGTAGAGATATGAATATGCAGTAACCCGAAAGTTGTTCGGAGTCCAGGATGAGATCCCGGACGTCACGAGGAGTTCCGGAATGGTCCGGAGGTGAAGAATTATATATAGGAAGTGCAGTTTCGGCCATCGGGAGAGTTTCGGGGGTCACCGGTATTGTACCGGGACCACCGGATGGGTCCCGGGGGTCCACCGGGTGGGACCACCCATCCTGGAGGGACCCATGGGCTGAAGTGGGGACGGGAACCAGCCCATAGTGGGATGGTGCGCCCCCCTTGGCCCACCCCCTGCGCCTAGGGTTGGAAACCCTAGGGTGGGGGGCGCCCCACTTGCCTTGGGGGCCACTCCACCCTTGGCCGCCCCCCCTAGGAGATCCCATCTCCTAGGGTCGGCGCCCCCCCTTGGGGAGCCTATATAAAGGGGGGGAGGGAGGGGCAGCCGCACCCTTGACTCTTGGCGCCTCCCTCTCCCCTGCTACACCTCTCCCTCTCGCAGAAGAACGGCGAAGCCCTGCTGCGGTGACTGCTGCATCCACCACCACGCCGTCGTGCTGCTGGATCTTCATCAACCTCTCCTTCCCCCTTGCTGGATCAAGAAGGAGGAGACGTCACGCTGACCGTACGTGTGTTGAACGCGGAGGTGCCGTCCGTTCGGCGCTAGGATCTTCGGTGATTTGGATAACGACGAGTACGACTCCATCAACCCCGTTCTCTTGAACGCTTCCGCTCGTGATCTACAAGGGTATGTAGCCACGTAAAACTTGCAACAACAATTAGAGGACGTCTAACTTGTTTTTGCAGCAAGTGTTTTGTGATGTGATATGGCCAAAGTTGTGATGAATGATGAATGATATATATGTGATGTATGAGATGTTCATGCTATTGTAATAGGAATCACGACTTGCATGTCGATGAGTATGACAACCGGCAGGAGCCATAGGAGTTGTCTTTATTTTTTGTATGACCTGCGTGTCATTGAGAAACGCCATGTAAATTACTTTACTTTATTGCTAAACGTGTTAGCCATAGTAGTAGAAGTAATAGTTGGCGAGCAACTTCATGGAGACACGATGATGGAGATCATGATGATGGAGATCATGGTGTCATGCCGGTGACAAGATGATCATGGAGCCCCAAGATGGAGATCAAAGGAGCTATGTGATATTGGCCATATCATGTCACTATTATTATTTGATTGCATGTGATGTTTATCATGTTTTTGTATCTTGTTTACTTAGAACGACGGTAGTAAATAAGATGATCCCTCATAATAATTTCAAGAAAGTGTTCCCCCTAACTGTGCGCCGTTGCGACAGTTCGTTGTTTCGGAGCACCACGTGATGATCGGGTGTGATAGATTCAACATTCACATACAACGAGTGTAAGACAGATTTACACATGCAAACACTTAGGTTGACTTGACGAGCCTAGCATGTACAGACATGGCCTCGGAACACAGAAGACCGAAGGGTCGAGCATGAGTCGTATAGAAGATACGATCAACATGAAGATGTTCACCGATGTTGGCTAGTCCGTCTCACGTGATGATCGGACAGGGCCTAGTTAACTCGGATCATGTTATACTTAGATGACTGGAGGGATGTCTATCTAAGTGGGAGTTCATTAAATAGATGAACTTAATTATTATGAACTTAGTCTAAAATATTTACAATATGTCTTGTAGATCAAATGGCCAACGTTGTCCTCAACTTCAACACGTTCCTAGAGAAAACCAAGCTGAAAGATGATGGCAGCAATTATACGGACTGGGTCCGGAACCTAAGGATCATCCTCATAGCTGCAAAGAAAGATTATGTCCTAGAAGCACCGCTAGGTGACGCACCTGTTCTCCCTGCGGAACACGACGTTATGAACGCTTGGCAGACACGTGTTGATGATTACTCCCTCGTTCAGTGTGGCATGCTTTACAGCTTAGAACCGGGGCTCCAAAAGCGTTTTGAGAGACACAGAGCATATGAGATGTTCGAAGATCTGAAAATGGTTTTTCAAGCTCATGCCCGGGTCGAGAGATATGAAGTCTCCGACAAGTTCTTCAGCTGTAAGATGGAGGAAAATAGTTCTCTCAGTGAGCACATACTCACTATGTCAGGGTTACATAACCGCTTGACTCAGCTGGGAGTTAATCTCCCGGATGACGTGGTCATTGACAGAATCCTTCAGTCGCTTCCACCGAGCTACAAGAGCTTTGTGATGAACTTCAATATGCAGGGGATGGAAAAGACCATTCCTGAAGTATTTGCAATGCTGAAATCAGCAGAGGTAGAAGTCAAAAAGGAACATCAAGTGTTGATGGTGAATAAAACCACTAAGTTCAAGAAAGGCAAGGGTAAGAAGAACTTCAAGAAGGACGGCAAGGGAGTTGCCGCGCCCGGCAAGCAACCTGCCGGGAAGAAGCCAAAGAATGGACCCAAGCCCGAGACTGAGTGCTTTTATTGCAAGGAAAGTGGTCACTAGAAGCGGAACTGCCCCAAATACTTAGCGGACAAGAAGGCCGGCAAAACGAAAGGTATATGTGATATACATGTAATTGATGTGTACCTTACCAGTACTCGTAGTAGCTCCTGGGTATTTGATACCGGTGCAGTTGCTCACATTTGTAACTGAAAGCAGGAGCTGCGGAATAAGCGGAGACTGGCGAAGGACGAGGTGACGATGTGCGTCGAGAATGGTTCCAAGGTCGATGTGATCGTCGTCGGCACGCTACCTCTACATTTACCTACGGGATTAGTTTTGAACCTCAATAATTGTTATTTAGTGCCAAGTTTGAGCATGAACATTGTATCAGGATCTCGTTTGATACGAGATGGCTACTCATTTAAATCCGAGAATAATGGTTGTTCTATTTATATGAGAGATATGTTTTATGGTCATGCTTCGATGGTGAATGGTTTATTCTTAATGAATCTCGAGCGTAATGCTACACATATTCATAGTGTGAGTACCAAAAGATGTAAGGTTGATAATGATATTCCCACATACTTGTGGCACTGCCGCCTTGGTCACATAGGTGTCAAACACATGAAGAAGCTCCATGCAGATGGACTTTTAGAGTCTCTTGATTACGAATCATTTGACACGTGCGAACCATGCCTCATGGGTAAAATGACCAAGACTCCGTTCTCAGGAACAATGGAGCGAGCAACCAACTTATTGGAAATCATACATACTAATGTGTGCGGTCCAATGAGTGTTGAGGCTCGCGGTGGTTATCGTTATGTTCTCGCCCTCACTGATGACTTGAGTAGATATGGGTATGTCTACTTAATGAAACACAAGTCTGAGACCTTTGAAAGGTTCAAGGAATTTCATAGTGAGGTTGAGAATCAACGTGACAGGAAAATCAAGTTCTTGCGATCAGATCGTGGAGGAGAATACTTGAGTCACGAATTTGGCACACACTTAAGAAAAAGTGGAATAGTTTCACAACTCACGCCGCCTGGAACACCTCAGCGTAATGGTGTGTCCGAACGTCGTAATCGCACTCTATTAGATATGGTGCGATCTGTGACGTCTCTTATCGATTTACCACTATCTTTTTGGGGCTATGCTTTAGAGACTGCCGCATTCACTTTAAATAGGGCTCCGTCGAAATCCGTTGAGATGACACCGTATGAATTATGGTTTGGGAAGAAACCTAAGTTGTCGTTTCTAAATGTTTGGGGATGCGATGCTTATGTCAAGAAACTTCAACCTGAAAAGCTCGAACCCAAGTCAGAAAAATGCGTCTTCATAGGATACCCTAAAGAAACTATTGGGTATACCTTCTACCTCAGATCCGAAGGCAAGATCTTTGTTGCCAAGAATGGATCCTTTCTAGAGAAAGAGTTTCTCTCGAAAGAAGTAAGTAGGAGGAAAGTAGAACTTGATGAAGTATTACCTCTTGAACCAGTAAGTGGTGCAACTCAAGAAAATGTTCCTGAGGTGCCTGCACCGACTAGAGAGGAAGTTAATGATGATGATCATGAAACTTCAGATCAAGTTGCTACTGAACTTCGTAGGTCCACAAGGACACGTTCCGCACCAGAGTGGTATGGCAACCCTGTCTTTGAAATCATGTTGTTAGACAACGGTGAACCTTCGAACTATGAAGAAGCGATGGCGGGCCCAGATTCCAACAAATGGCTTGAAGCCATGCAATCCGAGATAGGATCCATGTACGAAAACAAAGTATGGACTTTGACAGACTTGCCCGATGATCGGCGAGTGATAGAAAACAAATGGATCTTTAAGAAGAAGACGGACGCGGATGGTAATGCTACCATCTATAAAGCTCGACTTGTCGCTAAGGGTTATCGGCAAGTTCAAGGGGTTGACTACGATGAGACTTTCTCTCCCGTAGCGAAGCTGAAGTCCGTCCGAATTATGTTAGCAATTGCCGCATACTATGATTATGAGATATGGCAAATGGACGTCAAAACGGAATTCCTTAATGGTTTCCTTAAGGAAGAATTGTATATGATGCAGCCGGAAGGTTTTGTCGACCCTAAAAATGCTAACAAGGTATGCAAGCTCCAGCGATCCATTTATGGGCTGGTGCAAGCATCTCGGAGTTGGAATATTCGCTTTGATGAGATGATCAAAGCGTTTGGGTTTATGCAGACTTATGGAGAAGCCTGCGTTTACAAGAAAGTGAGTAGGAGCTCTGTAGAATTTCTCATATTATATGTAGATGACATACTTTTGATGGGAAATGATATAGAACTTTTGGACAGCATTAAGGTGTTGGGGAACATTGCAGAAAACAAAAAAAATTCCTACGGTTTCACCAAGATCCATCTATGAATTCATCTAGCAACGAGTGATTGGATTGCATCTACATACCTTTGTAGATCACGCGCGGAAGCGTTCAAAGAACGGGGATGAGGAAGGCGCACTCGACGTGATCCAAGTCACCGGAGATCCTAGCGCCGAACGGACGGCACCTCCGCGTTCAACACACGTACGGTTAGCGTAACGTATCCTTCTTCTTGATCCAGCAAGGGGGAAGGAGAGGTTGAGGGAGATGGCTCCAACAGCAGCACGACGGCGTGGTGGTGATGGAGCTGCAGTACTCCGGTAGGGCTTCGCCAAGCACTATGGAGGAGGAGGATGTGTTGGAGAGGGAGAGGGAGGCACCAAAGGCATGGGGTCAGAAGTCCTCCATCTCCCACTATATATAGAAGGGCCAAGGGGGGGCGCCGGCCCTAGGAGATCCAATCTCCTAGGGGGGGGGGCGGCCAAGGGAGGAATCCCTCCTCCCCAAGGCACCTAGGAGGTGCCTTCCCCCTTTGGGACTCTTCCCTTCTTGAACCCTAGGCGCATGGGCCTCTTGGGGCTGGTGCCCTTGGCCCATGTAGGCCAAGGCACACACCCCTACAGCCCATGTGGCCCCCCGGGGCAGGTGGCCCCACCCGGTGGACCCCCGGGACCCTTCCGGTGGTCCCGGTACAATACCGGTGACCCCGAAACTTGTCCCGTTGCCCGAAATAGCACTTCCTATATATAATTCTTTACCTCCGGACCATTCCGGAACTCCTCGTGATGTCCGGGATCTCATCCGGGACTCCGAACAACATTCGGGTTACTGCATATACATATCCCTACAACCCTAGCGTCACCGAACCTTAAGTGTGTAGACCCTACGGGTTCGGGAGACATGTAGACATGACCGAGATCGCTCTCCGGTCAATAACCAACAGCGGGATCTGGATACCCATGTTGTCTCCCACATGCTCCTCGATGATCTCATCGGATGAACCACGATGTCGAGGATTCAATCAATCCCGTATACAATTCCCTTTGTCAATCGGTATGTTACTTGCCCGAGATTCGATCGTCGGTATCCCAATACCTCGTTCAATCTTGTTACCGGCAAGTCACTTTACTCGTACCGTAATGCATGATCCCGTGACCAGACACTTGGTCACTCTGAGCTCATTATGATGATGCATTACCGAGTGGGCCCAGTGATACCTCTCCGTCATACGGAGTGACAAATCCCAGTCTTGATCCGTGTCAACCCAACAGACACTTTCGGAGATACCCGTAGTATACCTTTATAGTCACCCAGTTACGTTGTGACATTTGGTACACCCAAAGAACTCCTACGTTATCCGGGAGTTACACGATCTCATGGTCTAAGGAAAAGATACTTGACATTGGAAAACTCTAGCAAACGAACTATACGATCTTATGCTATGTTTAGGATTGGGTCTTGTCCATCACATCATTCTCCTAATGATGTGATCTCGTTATCAATGACATCCAATGTCCATAGTCAGGAAACCATGACTATCTGTTGATCAACGAGCTAGTCAACTAGAGGCTTACTAGGGACATGTTGGTGTCTATTATTCACACATGTATTACGATTTCCGGATAACACAATTATAGCATGAATAAAGACAATTATCATGAACAAGGAAATATAATAATAATGCTTTTATTATTGCCTCTAGGGCATATTTCCAACATAAGGCCTACTTGAATAAGAGTTTTTCAATGATGGACCTTGGAGAAGCTGCTTATATATTAGGCATCAAGATCTATAGAGATAGATCAAGACGCCTCATAGGTCTTTCACAAAGCACATACCTTGATAAGATATTGAAGAAGTTCAATATGGATCAGTCTAAGAAGGGGTTCTTGCCTGTGTTGCAAGGTGTGAAATTGAGCTCAGCTCAATGTCCGACCACGGCAGAAGATATAGAAGAGATGAGTGTCATCCCCTATGCCTCAGCCATAGGTTCTATTATGTATGCCATGCTGTGTACCAGACCTGATGTAAACCTTGCCATAAGTTTGGTAGGTAGGTACCAAAGTAATCCCGACAAGGAACACTGGACAGCGGTCAAGAATATCCTGAAGTACCTGAAAAGGACTAAGGAAATGTTTCTCGTTTATGGAGGTGACGAAGAGCTCGTCGTAAAGGGTTACGTCGACGCTAGCTTCGACACAGATCTGGATGACTCTAAGTCACAAACCGGATACATGTATATTTTGAATGGTGGGGCAGTAAACTGGTGCAGTTGCAAGCAGAGCGTCGTGGCGGGATCTACATGTGAAGCGGAGTACATGGCAGCCTCGGAGGCAGCGCATGAAGCAATTTGGGTGAAGGAGTTCATCACCGACCTAGGAGTCATACCCAATGCGTCGGGGCCGATCAAACTCTTCTGTGACAAGACTGGAGCTATTGCACTCGCCAAGGAGCCCAGGTTTCACAAGAAGACCAGCCACATCAATCGTCGCTTCAACTCCATTCGTGAAAATGTTCAAGATGGAGACATAGATATTTGTAAAGTACATACGGACCTGAATGTAGCAGATCCGTTGACTGAACCTCTCCCTAGAGCAAAACATGATCAACACCAGAATTCCATGGGTGTTCGATTCATCACAATGTAACTAGATTATTGACTCTAGTGCAAGTGGGAGACTGTTGGAAATATGCCCTAGAGGCAATAATAAAAGGATTATTATTATATTTCCTTGTTCATGATAATTGTCTTTTATTCATGCTATAATTGTGTTATCCGGAAATCATAATACATGTGTGAATACATAGACACCAACATGTCCCTAGTAAGCCTCTAGTTGACTAGCTCGTTGATCAACAGATAGTCATGGTTTCCTGACTATGGACATTGGATGTCATTGATAACGAGATCATATCATTAGGAGAATGATGTGATGGACAAGACCCAATCCTAAACATAGCACAAGATCGTATAGTTCGTTTGCTAGAGTTTTTCCAATGTCAAGTATCTTTTCCTTAGACCATGAGATCGTGTAACTCCCGGATACCGTAGGAGTGCTTTGGGTGTACCAAACGTCACAACATAATTGGGTGACTATAAAGGTATACTACGGGTATCTCCGAAAGTATCTGTTGGGTTGACACGGATCAAGACTGGGATTTGTCACTCCGTATGATGGAGAGGTATCTCTGGGCCCACTCGGTAATGCATCATCATAATGAGCTCAAAGTGACCAAGTGTCTGGTCACGGGATCATGCATTATGGTACGAGTAAAGTGACTTGCCGGTAACGAGATTGAACGAGGTATTGGGATACCGACGATCGAATCTCGGGCAAGTAACGTACCGATTGACAAAGGGAATTGTATACGGGGTTGCTTGAATCCTCGACATCGTGGTTCATCCGATGAGATCATCGAGGAGCATGTGGGAGCCAACATGGGTATCCAGATCCCGCTGTTGGTTATTGGTCGGAGAGCCATCTCGGTCATGTCTACATGTCTCCCGAACCCGTAGGGTCTACACACTTAAGGTTCGGTGACGCTAGGGTTGTAGAGATATTAGCATGCAGACATGACCGAGACGCCTCTCCAGTAAATAACCAACAGCGGGATCTGGATACCCATGTTGGCTCCCACATGCTCCACGATGATCTCTTCAGATGAACCACGATGTCGAGGATTCAATCAATCCGTATACAATTCCCTTTGTCAATCGGTATGTTACTTGCCCGAGACTCGATCGTCGGTATCCCAATACCTAGTTCAATCTCGTTACCGGCAAGTCACTTTACTCGTGCCGTAATGCATGATCCCTCGATCAACCACTTGGTCACATTGAGCTCATTATGATGATGCCTTACCGAGTGGGCCCAGAGATACCTCTCTGTCATACAGAGTGACAAATCCCAGTCTCGATTCATGCCAACCCAACAGACACTTTTGAGATACCTGTAATGTACCTTTATAGTCACCCAGTTACGTTGTGACGTTTGGCACACCCAAGGCACTCCTACGGTATCCGGGAGTTGCACAATCTCATGGTCTAAGGAAATGATACTTGACATTCAGAAAAGCTACAGCAAACGAACTACACGATCTTTGAGCTATGCTTAGGATTGGGTCTTGTCCGTCACATCATTCTCCTAATGATGTGATCCCGTTATCAATGACATCCAATGTCCATAGTCAGGGAACCATGACTATCTTTTGATCAACGAGCTAGTCAACTAGAGGCTCACTAGGGACGTGTTGTGGTCTATGTATTCACACATGTATTACGATTTCTGGATAACACAATTATAGCATGAACGATAGACAATTATCATGAACAAAGAAATATAATAATAACCATTTTATTATTGCCTCTAGGGCATATTTCGAACATGCAGCTCTCTGGCTCCAAACTTATGAAGCTATGCACAATATCCAGAGTTGGCCGAAATTGTGTGTTGCTGTGTTTGCGAAGTTCAATTGTCACAAATACTCTAGGCTCATGGACACCTTCTTTACTCTTCAACAGACTGGTTCAGTAGATGATTATGCTCATCAATTTGAAGAGTACATGCATAAAATTCTGGTGTACAATCCTTCCTATGATGAAACATTCTTTGTCAATCGTTTCATAGTAGGATTGCAACGTGCTATTCGTGCTCCTGTTAAGTTACAACATCCTGTTACGGTTGATTTGGCATATTCCTTTGCTCAAACGCAAGAAGCTATTTTGGCAGAGGACACCAGTGTGCCAACGGACAAACCTATGTACAGATCCAAGTATAAACCTTATGTACATCAAGGATTAATGAGAGTCTCTCCGACTGAGCCCAGGACAGAGAACAAGAGCGAATATAATGATAAGGTGGACTCTCTCAGAGCTCAACGCCGCGCTCATGGCGAATGTTTCAAGTGCGGAGAGAAATATGGACCTGGGCATCAGTGCCCAAAGACTGTGCAGTTGCATGTCATGCAGGAACTCATCGATGCATTGCAGATCTCTGATAGTTCAGAACCACCAGTAGCAGAACAACAACCTGAACCTGGGAATACTACTGATGATGGTGAAAATAGTTCAGATTCTGCTGCTTCTCTCATGAAGCTGTCCTTAGAAGCTTTCAGTGGTACTTCCTGCAAGGAGAGTATCAAATTGCAAGGCATGATTGGGAAGAGACACTTGCTCATTCTCATAGATTCAGGCAGCTCCAACAATTTTATCAGTGAACAACTGGTGGAAGCTTTAAATTGTCCTGTAGATGCTTTACCACCTGCAACTATTACTGTAGCTGGTGGGGGTACTTTGCTATGCACTAAACAAGTTTGTGACCTACAATGGTGGTGCCAAGGCACATGTTTCAATACTTCTTTAAAAGCATTGCCATTGGAGAATTATGATCTAATTCTGGGCATGAACTGGCTGGAAACTAGGAGTCCCATGTGGGTGGATTGGAAGAAGAAAATCATGAAATTCAAGTACAATGATAAGAAAGTCACACTAAGAGGAGTTACAGATGTGTTACATACCTACAAGAAAGTGTCTGGGAAGCAGTTAAAAGGGTTGCTAGCTATTGCTGCAGTGGATCACATTTTGCAACTTAATTATGTGTCAAAATTTTCTCCTGTTATTGGGACCATTCCTCCAGCTGTACAGGAAGTGCTAGACAGCCACAAAAAAGTCCTTGTAGACCCTGCTACATTACCTCCTTCTAAGGTCATTCCCATAGCTGTCCAGGAAGTTTTGGACAGCCACACCAAAGTCTTTGAGGATCCTGCTGCACTGCCTCCTTCCATGGCTTTTGATCATAAAATTCCATTGTTACCTGGAGCACCGCCTGTCAATGTAAAACCCTACAGGTATAACCCAATGCAGAAAACTGAGATTGAGCAACAAGTGAAGAACATGCTAAAACAGGGAGTAATCCAGTTAAGCTCTAGCTCTTATGCTTCTCCTGTCCTCTTGGTTAAGAAAAAAGATGGCACTTGGAGATTCTGTGTGGATTACACACACTTAAATGCAATCACAGTCAAACGCAAATATCTAATGCCAGTAGTGGAGGAATTATTGGATGAACTTTCTGGTGCTCAATGGTTTACCAAATTGGATCTCAAATCTGGATACCATCAAATCAGATTATGGACTGGAGAAGAACACAAAATAGCTTTCAAAACACATCATGGGCTTTTTGAATTCCTGGTAATGCCTTTTGGTCTTACTAATGCCCCTGCCACATTTCAAGATGCCATGAACAGGCTGTTTGCTCTCTTACTCAGAAAATGTGTGTTAATCTTTATGGATGATATATTGGTGTTCAACCCTACATTGGAATTGCATGTGCAACATCTTAAGGAAGTTTTTGCTATCTTGGAACAAAACCAGTTCTATGTTAACCTTAGCAAATGCTCTTTTGCTCAGCCAAAATTGGAATACTTGGGACATGTTGTGAGCAAAAATGGAGTCAGCACTGACCCAGGTAAAGTGCAAGCAGTTCAGGACTGGCCTGTCCCTAAGAATGTGAAAGAGGTGAGGTTTTTTTTAGGGCTCACAGGCTACTACAGAAAATTCATCAAAGATTATGGGGTTATTAGCAGAAGTTTGGTTAATTTGCTCAAGAAGGACACTGTTTTTGTATGGACACCTACCACTGAGTCTGCCTTTCAGCACCTCAAGCACGCTCTATTATCCTCACCTGTGCTAGCCTTGCCTAATTTCAAGAAAACCTTCACTATGGAAACTGATGCTAGCAATGTGGGCATTGGTGCTGTCCTACTGCAGGAAGGTCACCCAATTGCATACTTGAGCAAAGCCCTAGGTCCTAAAGCACAAGGATTTTCTACTTATGAAAAGGAGTGCCTGGCAGTTTTGTTGGCAGTAGAGAAATGGAAAGCTTATCTGCAGCATGCTCCTTTTGTTATCAGTACAGATCATAGAAGTTTGATACATTTACATGATCAAAAGGTTTCCAACACAATTCAACAAAAAGCCCTACTGAAGCTTATGGGACTGAACTATATTGTAGTGTACAAAAAAGGTCATGAAAATACTGCTGCTGATGCCTTATCTCGAGTTTTTGGTTCTGAAGCCTTGTTGGCCCTGTCTTATTGTACTCCTCAGTGGCTAGAAGTGGTCGCAGAAGGATACTTACAAGACTCTCAAGCTCAAGAATTATTAACTGAACTCAGTGTTACTGGCTCTAATGCCAGAGGATTTGAGCTATTACAAGGGGTGATCAGACATAAAGGAAGAGTGTGGTTGGGAAACAACAAAGATGCTCACCAAGCTATACTCATATCTCTTCATTCCAATGCAGTAGGCGGCCACTCAGGTTTTCAGGCCACTTACCAAAGAATTAAGGCCCTTTTCTCCTGGCCTTCTATGAAACAGGACATCCAACAATATGTGAGGGATTGCGCAGTCTGTCAGCAAGCTAAAGTGGAGCATATTAAGAAACCTGCACTGTTGAGTCCACTTCCTGTGCCTACAGAAGCCTGGAACATGATAACTATGGATTTTATCAGTGGACTTCCCAAAAGTAAGAACTATGATACTATTCTGGTCATTATAGACAAATTTACCAAGTATGGGCATTTCGTTCCCCTGTCCCACCCATTTACTGCATTGACAGTGGCCCAAGTTTACCTTGATCATGTGTACAATCTACATGGTCTCCCAAAGGTTTTGGTTACAGACAGAGATCCATTGTTCACTAGCACTGTTTGGCAAGAACTTTGCAGATTAACCGACACTAAGATGAGTATGAGTTCAGCCAATCATCCGGAAACAGATGGGCAGTCTGAGAAGCTAAATCAATGCCTGGAAACTTTCCTTCGTTGTATGGTTCATTCTGCTCCTAAAAAATGGGCCTACTGGCTTCCCTAGGCCGAGTATTGGTACAATACCAATTTCCATTCTGCTCTGGGCAAAACTCCGTTTCAGGTGCTATATGGTTACCAACCAAGACACTTGGGAGTTGCCAATCTGCAGTCCTCCACCTCGAGTGACTTAAACACTTGGTTGGCAGAGCGCACTGCTATGACTACAACTATTCGAGAACATCTTCTTAGGGCTCAGCAACGCATGAAGACACAAGAGGACAAGCATCGTTCTGACAGAGTTTTTTCTGCCGGTGATTGGGTCTTTCTGAAACTTTAGCCGTATATGCACAGTCAGTAGCAAGGCGTACCAATCACAAGTTAGGTTTCAAGTATTTTGGACCTTATCTGGTCTTGGAGCGAGTGAGAGATGTTGCTTACCGTCTACAGCTGCCTGTCTCCTGTAAAATCCATCCGGTGGTGCATGTTTCCTTGCTGAAACCGGCTAAACCACCAGAAGAACAAGTACCAACTTCAGAATTATTGCAGTATGCTTAGGTTTGCCCTGCTGTGCCCAAACCATGTCAAGTTCTCGATTCTCGTTTGGTTCGTTTCGGAGGACGCACCAGGAAGCAGTACAAGGTCGCTTGGAGTGGACTGCCGATGTCGATGGCAACCTGGGAGTGGGCAAGTGTGTTATCTGAACTGGTGCCAACTTGGGGACAAGCCGGCTGCAAGGGGAAGGGAGTGCCACGACCCAGTGGGCCTGGAGCCGTGTGCGTGTGGGCCGTTCTGTCTCGGCCCGTCTTGTAGCGTATTTAGGCATGTTGTGTGGTAGTAGTGAGGCATCGATGAGTTGTACCAACAGACTACTCTGTTCTGTATCTTCTTCTTCCCCAAGTTAGCTTCCTCCTCCTCTGAATCTCTCTGTAATTCCCCATGAAACTCTGAGATCTATGAACCACACCCTCGCCATGGCAGGGATTGCTATCTGAACTGCAGCAATCCAAATCCTGCTTTGGTCCACAAGCCATACAAGAAATATGTACATTGGACCCTCTGTTATCAGTGGGGCGTCTTAGATCATGGGGCACATGATCATGGCCATTGCTCCAATGAATTGCAATATCTGAGTGAGGAGATGTAGCTCCAGAGCTTTGTGTACTTCCACACGATGGAATCAATTGCTACCAGAGGTCAAGGCAATGCCTTAAATTGAGTCCAAATTAAGCGAAGGAATTGCTCGTAATGCCTGCATCCTCGTCAATCTTAGAGCAAGTATAATAAGGTGACATAAGTTGGCTATAAGGACTAGAATATTATATCTTTGCTTAGTTGGAGGAGAGAAAAGAGAAGCGGGCTCTTGGTTAATAGCCGGTTCTAGCACGAGCCCAAGACGCTTTATGAGGTTGTAAGATGGGCCAACTACTAATAAAGTAGTACACATATTAAATTTACTATTATACATGCCGGCTACAAGGTTGGCTCTAGATGACATGCCAACTCCTTATAGTCGATTGTTGGCTATATTATTAACCATGCTCTTATACATCCAAACTTGCTCGTGGAATACACTTCTTCTTCATGATTGACACATAACTACAGGGGTAATGTCTTTGACCCACACCTACCTAGGTAGCCAAGCCGAATCAAACCTTTTCCATTATCAATGACAATCTTGATAACGGTGTAGAAGATCTTCACATCTGTTGTGTTGCACTGGTTACCATACCAACACAAGGTATTTCCCCACAAACATTTCATCCACAACCATCTCAATCTGATCACCGTAGAAAAATTGTCGAGGAAGAATACTTTATTCATAGGATAAGAAGGATAAATGCAAAACCATCTCTTAGGCCGTTTCTGGGCCATGACTTAGGAGACTTGTGCGAATTTGCGATACCTTTGATTTGTTTGATACGCTATACATTGAGTTTTGCTTAGCTACATCCCCTTAAATGTTTAGATGAATTTTAAATTTATTTAAAGGGTATTCTCATACATGCATGATCAACTAATTTTAATCCCTATTCTCTCAATGCAGCGAACAGAGATTAGAAGAACGCAATCATTTTACTGAAGGGGTAAATCCTAATCTTGAGCTTCGAAAGATGAGGTAACAAGAAGCATATTAAAACTGCTCTTTACTTTTACCATGAGTTACAAGAGGTAAAATACTAGTTCGTGTGGAGAAACCTTATTCATGCTGAAGAAATTTCTGAATCATTTCTCGTAAGTTCCGTCGTTCTCTCCACCTCGGTTCTACTACACGCACAGTACTCCTTTTCGGTTTATAAGGTTTATCTCATTTTTTCATTTTTTCAATTTATAAGACTCATCTCCATCTTCTTTTAAGGTTCCAAGACGCATTAAATCTTTGCATGCAAGAATTAAAAAGGAATTCACCAATGCATGTAATGCTACTACTCATCTAGTGGTCAAGCATGCATGCACTGCAATTAATACCAATTAATGCATCAATTTAGTTTGAGTAGTTTTGTAAAGTACGAGATACATTTCTCCACTCAACATACGCCTTGGTTGATGAGATTTCAGATTTAAGCCTTATAAGGCTAGTCAGGCTGGTCATAGTGGGGAGTAACTTAAACTAGTGTCATGCATATGACACTAGTCTAAGTTACTACCTTCATAATGCAAAGTAACATAACGCTAGTCATAGTGAGAGTAACTTAGCTAGTAACATAGCACACTTCGAGAAAATTCTGCTTATGTGGCAAGTAATTAATGAGAGGTGATAACATAATATGTTACTGTAACATAACGCTTTCCAAGACAAGATGAGTCTAGAAGCTAATAAATGAAGCCATATATGATATTAGTAGTATGTTACTTTGCATTATGAAGGTAGTAACTTAGACTAATGTCATATGCATGACACTAGTCTAAGTTACTCCCCACTGTAATATCACAGTCATTGGAAAAGAGAAAAGCACCGTGGGTTTTTGAACGACGGCAGTGCTCCATAGGCCCGGCGGTGAGATGCAGCAGTAAAGTCGCCGGAGTGAATGGCGAGTTTACTGCGACGAGCCGTACGTAGCAGCAGAAGCAGCAGCTAGCCTGGCTAGCATCAGGGTAGCAGTAGGACAGTAGGTAGTCAGAGTTGGGGCGCATAAACAATTACTCCGACTGCATGCATTTGTTTATGGACCGGTTCAGGAATGAGCTTTCCAGCGCCAGAGAAATTCCTCCCACACCAGCTCACATCCCTGCAGCCTTTGCGATCGCACATCACAGCCCCTCTGTTTATTGCTGTGACCTGTGGTGGTAGTATGAGGGGTGTGGGCAGTACCAGGGCACCCCCTTGATTCAGTTGCACATGGGTGTAATTTATGTCAAATCTGGTCCATCTGGTTAAAGCCACCCCTGCCCATGAGTAGGTCACGGTCAATGGTGGATTCGGTGAAAATGCAGTTGATCAATAAATTGTGTTTTGGTACAGCTAAGGTGCAAACAATGTGATTTCAAAATCGGCCCTCCCTTAAAAAGCTTCGGTTTGCTAAATTTCATGTGTCTGATTTTTTCCCCACTTGAGTCAATTTCTGCTTTGCGCAAGGCCGAAGGCAAGGATGACATGAGGACGGCAACGACAAGCGTCAGCCACGCCGAGGCCCAGCCAGGGACGACGTTGTGAAGCGAGTTGCGGCGTTGCCAGTGGAGCCATGAAAGAAACTTAAGGGGGGGGGGGGGGGGGGGGGGGGGTCGTCGGAACTTCCGCAAATCAGGGGATTTGGAGGGATGGGCGGTGTGGTGGCCAGCAACAGTGTGTGGGGAGAGGGCGAGACGGTGCGCGATAGCACCCGCCGTCCGTGGGTGGCGGAGGCCGGCGATTGGAGCAGGGTAAACAGGGGGCGTGCATGAGGGAGGTTGAAGGTGAACATTGTACAATCAATTTTAGGCCGTTGGATGACGATCTAGCAGTTCAAAATAAAACTGACTGATGCAACAAGTTTTTTCAGGTACCTGGGGTATACGTGCTCTCAATAAGCTTAGGGTTTTTTCTTTGAAGAAAGCCTAGGTTTCTTTACTGTTAACCCACAAGTTTATTAAAAGATGGTATTACTAGTAGTGATACATTTTTACCATATATGTACCACCAAATTTCAACCATAGACAGCAGAGGCAGATGATGGTTTGGAGAGGAGATAGCAGGCCTGCGCGTGCTGGGAAAAAGTGAAACATGCACGTAATTAGCTAGGATCAAGAGAGGTAGGCGCTGGTGAGCTCGAGACGATACCTTGAATGAGATGGGTGCCGAGGAAAAGATGCCAAAAGATGTGCAATGGCGCTGCATGCGCTCGCGCGCTTTAATTCCCCCACGGGAAGCTGGAGATCACCATCTGACATTTGCCATGAAGATCGAGGCGCCCCTGGTCAGAAGATATGGCGCACCCAGCCACCCCAGATCTCCTGTCATTCTGACTACCGCAATGGCATGTGTGTCTCTCATCGCCCCATCCATGACCTTCCTTTCTTTTAATCCGGCTCTGCCAAATTCACACGGGTTGAAGTGTGTGTTAGAATTCGGCTTTCTTCTTAAAAAGACAAAATCATGATTATTATCGCCATAGGAAAATTTTCTATTCCTCCAATTATTCTCCACTTTTCCTTTGAACCAAAGAGACCTCATATTCTTCTCACTACAAGTTTTTGGTGACGTCTCCAAAAAGTTTATATTCAATAAGTCGGAGGGCGGACGTGTATTTGTGCTACCCTTGCGGATGTGGTGGTGCCAATGCAAGTGTGCTGGTGCCGGCGGATGCAATACTTCCTTTGTGCAATTGTGCTGGAGGCGGTGGTAAAGTGGGTGGTGCTTCACCTATTGAAATCAAGGACTAGTCAGTTCATTCAAAAGTTTAAACTGATGGGTAGGACCCGCAATATATTTCAACATCACCGGCGGATAGGACGTAAATAGGGTGGTGAGAATGTGGTTTAGAGGTTATGGTTCGGGCTACCATGTACCATATGTCGTACACCATATCAAAGAGGAAGTCAGACTAGTGGTCGAGGGTTTCGGTGTCGAGGAGGAGGAGGTACTGACCCGGGGGAGAGGTAGGTTATTGTTGGGGGTATCCTTGGAGTCCGTGTGGGTTTTGAGGAAGTGCCTTAACCGATGACGTAGTCGTCGAATCCGGGGCAAGAAGAGGAAGGCAAAGTGGCGCCGTGGAGGGTTTTGATGCCGAGGAGGAGGAGGGAGAGGAAGGGTCCTGGCTGTCAAATCAAGACTACTAGAAGGGGTCTAGAAAAATAGGAGTGTGTTATCCAATTATCGTCTGCTGGATGTTAGGGTTTACTAACAATTGAATTGCACAAAATGTGCATGAATCAGTTTTTCCTGTACATGTTTAACATGTCCAAATACTATTTTCCAGTGCATGTACTAGCTGGAAATGTGGTCATGTTATAGCTTTTCCGGCACTGTTGTGTACGTAGTACGTACAGAAGCGGTACCTGGGGGCCAACCCTATTATGACTGTAGTACAAACATTCACTGGATTGTTGGTGCTTGAGTGCTACATTGATGAACATGATTTAGGCACATTCATGTATCGATTTAAATGCTTTGTCGAATAATTTTGCTTTCACGAAAAATTCCATCTTCTCCTGGCCATTTCCGGCACTGGTGTGCTAAAGCTGAGCTTCCGATGTGCTAGATTTTTCTGTTCACCTTTGCTACCTTTTTCAAACCACTAGTGTGTTTTTAGTCTTTGTTAGTACCTTTCAAACTCTAGCCAGAGTCTAGGAAGCGAATGATGTGATAATGATTTGAGCATGCATGCTTGTCTTTTATCGGCATTTGACCATGCATAAAATTGGTCAAGGCCTTCTCACATCATGGGCAAATAAACCAAAAGCTAGATCCATGATACCTGACCAAAGCTACCTCCGCTGTCTAATCACAAGATTTTCACCGTCACCATCAGTTGACGTAAAGGAACACAGTACAACTCTCACTCCCAGGTCCCAGCCCCTGCAGGGAGAAAGAATCAACACAAAAACTTTGCTCTACATTTTTGCACACAAGTTGTTTTTCAACCGAGCAAGTACATGCATAAATCATGACCGTGACACCGTTATCATGCAGGAGTAAAAATGAATTTGTAGTGGCTCCGGACCTCCAGTGGAGTAGCACTACATATTGTACCCACTTGCATCTAGTCGCATGCGTAAATATTTTTGGTTTGTGAAAATTTGCAAAGATTCGGTGCTTGTGAGCCGCGCATATATGCTCGATGGATCGCATCTCTCTGTGGGACGGTGTGGTCGTCCGGTCACAGGGATTTACATTGATGGGCATGGTTTGCTGTCAGATACCTTAGACATGCACGGTAGCTAGCACTGTACCGGACTTCTCATTTATGCATGGCGAATGCATGCCCTTGTCTCTAGCACTCGTCATGTTGTTATTCATACATGGGGAAATTGAAAATTGTACTGCATGCCTTGTTGATGGAGAGAGGTGGGGTGAGATGAGAGGCGTGCATGCATGCATGGTGGTACCAAGTGGTTGACACCACACTTTATTAAGCAGGGAATCCATCCATGCACATGAAGTACTATTTTTATTATGTATTTTTTTGAAATTTTTTATTTTGGTATTTTTTGCAAGGATGGATTCGTGCAAGTAGCTGAACTAGTCCACGTAGCCATGTAGCCACCCAGCTGCATGCAGTGGCACTGCACCTAGCTAGCTTAGCTAGCTTGCTTCAAAACAAAAATTGTTTGTTTGTTTGGAAGATACTAGCTTGCTTCAACTAACAGCAAGAGAGAATGCACAGATCAAAGAGACCCTTCTCCCCCTCCCCCTCCTCCTCTCCCTCTCCCTTCCCCCATGCCTCAAGAAATGTGACAGTTGTCTCATCTCACACACATACACACATGCATGAGAGAGAGAGAGAGAGAGAGAGAGGTGAGCCTCTCACTATAAATACAGCAAGAGCCACCACCGGGACCAATCCATCCTCACTCTCTTCCTCCACCACTTCACTCTCTAGCTACATATGCAGGAGCTAGCTCACCGCATCCCCCCTCTCTTTGGCTAGCTTCTCATCGCATTGCTTCTTCTTTCTTCCCCTCCACCAATTCGAAACCACGACGGAACTCGCCGGAGTTCACCCGCCGGAAGAGCCGAGAAGAGGGTAGGGAACAATCCTTGAAGCTCAGGAGGGATAGCGCCTAGGTTTATTGCAACCAGCAAGAGACCGGCCGGCTCTTGATGGTTCATCGATCTGTTCGTCCGAAGCGCTATCTATCCTGAGCTCCACGGTTTGTTCTTACCATGCACACTGCACACGTCGTCGCCTCATCCATGTCCATGTGCTTCTTCTCCATTTGACTTGCCAGTAGAGTACAATGGAATAGAGGTGAGGGATGTACATGGTAATAATACGAATAATACTATTGCATATAGTTGCTTTGGTTCACTCTCTTGGAAGTACACACATGCTGGCTAGCTATAGCCTCTGACTTATCTCTGCGCATATGCACCCATATTATTATGGGTTATTGCTTCGCTTGGCTCCTGGCCAAGGTAGCTGCCGCTGATCCCTTTATTATTTTACCATATCCGTGCATTGGGGGTGAGGTGTTCGTGGTTCAGCCCCATGTACTGTGCGCAGAAAGTTGCATGCGTTCTCCTTTGATAAGTCTCATGCATGCCGATGCATGGGCATCCATGGGATGGCCCTGCCTTCTTAACTTGCTACCCTACAAAAAACGAATAAATGCCGACCTAACCGATTCATGAGCATGTTCCAAAGCTTTCAAGAAAAAGTGAAAGAACAGTAGAGAGTATATATGTTTCATGGTTTGTTGGACTCAAGAATCAAAAGTTTTGGCGTGCGTGGTGCCTTCTTCGTATACATATGCACTAGGGATTAGACAAGCTAAGATAAAGATACTTCTAACGATTACTTGGTAGTACTACTAATCTCTGTTTCAAACGTACTACTAACTACACGAGTTTTGGTCATGTAAGAGTGTACCTAGATGTCTAGGTTAGACGTGTAGCATCTACGCATACACGGACGCTCGCATGATTTTCTGTGCTTGTACGGGAGAGCTCTAGAGTTGGTACGCTCCCAATTTTTCATGCGTGCATGTTGAGTTGGACCGAACCATGCAGGCTTTCTTGAATTGAAGCAGCCGCTGTACCGTGCTGGAGTAGATGGCTGCATTGTGATTTACTGACTGATGGGCGTAGGATAAGTCTCGTGTATACTACGTACACGCGCCCATTGACGCGTATGCATGAATGCAACTGCGCGTTGTGTCGAATCCTGAGGACGTCGGCCGTAATTAATCTGAAGATAATTTTGCCAATGTTTCACCGATCCTTTTTCTTCCTTCCTTTCTTCAGATTTCCGTTCGTGTAAATATAAATATAGCTTGCGGTTTGGCCGTTTTTTTACCGGTCCCTCTCTTCGATGAACGAGTAGCTGACAAACTATCCGACCTTTTTCTCCTGATCTTTTTCTGTAAGTTTACGTACTCTGCTTCGATGAATGTAAATCTTTCAGTATCGAGGCGCGCCTGCATCTGCTCAATTCCCATGTATTTTTACCTTTTTGTTTTAGGTTTCCTACCACTTATTATAGTGTCTGTCGCTGACTCTGTCCCTGAGTTGCTTAACAGTGTGTCAATGTGCTCGATACCCGACAGAGGAAAGATCATTGTATAATCAACTTCTCAACCTCCGACGATTAAGTCCCGTATTTCCAGTGCTCGATCGAGCTGCTAGTTAATCAGCAGGTTTAGGGATTAGGGAGCTAAACAAACTCCGTGCACGTCACGCGTCGCTACGTACGAGCAAGGTCGTGCTGGTGCTGTTGCTGCTGTAGTACTGCTAGTACTAATTTTCGTGTACGGTGCACTAGTCCAGGTCAAACATATGGGCCTCTGAGGGGAGTACAGCGCATCCGTGCTCCTGCCTCCTCCTGCTGCTGGCAATCTCTGCCTTCGTTTTCATGCTTAACGACTTGGCGGAATCACCTAAAAATTACACCATCCGTGAAGGAATCCGCGGAGAGCATGGCACTGTGTATGAACCAACCGGCACAATCTACTGAATGACATGTTTTATCTGCATACTACAAGTGTTTTTCACTGCGAATGAACCAAGTTTAGTTGGCTAGAAATATGTTCCACCTTCTTTTTTTTGAGGGGAAGAAATGCCTGTTACCAAACGACCAAATTTTATGGAATGTATCCTAGCAACGTCGGGGTTTCTGAACATCTGTGAGTGCCCTTCCTGAATGACTGCCACCTGCAGCATCAGGGTCAGGGTCACGCACTTAACATGAAGCAAAGCTAATAAGATTGGAAGACTGTAAGCAAGCTCGTAATCTGATTATGTGTGAGATGGGAAGGGGCTTTAATGAGAATCTCACGCATGCCATCGGTTGCAGGATACAGCATGATCGACGGACGGTTGCCATGGGTGGTGATTGGTTCGACTGAATGGATTAGTGTCAGTAATAAGCGAACTTCGCGAAACAGTGTACTCATACTACTGTACGTTTGAACACCACTGTGTCTCTTGTGTCTTTTTTTCTCTGGAATTCAGAAGATTTCGTCCCTGATTACGTTTAATAATATGGAAAGTGACCGATGAACAACTCGGGCGGCTAGAAACCTAGCCGCCGCCGCCGCCGCAAACTCCCTCCTCCCCTCCCTCCGCCGCCGCCGGAAGACGCCGCCGGGCTAAGCCCGGGGGCCGACGGCGGTGGCGGGGATCTCCTCTCTCGCGCGTCTTCGGGGTGGGGAGGACCCCAAGGCGTGTGGTGGCGCGATCGATCTGGGATCTGCGGCGCGGCGGATGGCGGCACGCGGCGGGAGGCCGGCCCGTCCTCAGACAACGACGACTTGGCGCGGCGGAGGCCAGGGCTACGGGCGCTGCGGATGGCCCTTCGGGCGGCGGCGGCGGCTGCGGTCGACGGCGGCCGGCTTGGCGGCGGCGGCGTGCATGCTGCCTTCAGATCGGCGACGGCGGCGTGGAGGGCCTGGTGGTCTCGTCAGCGGCACCTCCGATCAGATCTGTTCTGACAGTGCAGCCGGCGGTGGTGGTCATCTCTTCCGTCAGAGGTGGTCGGCCTGAGGCTGGGTGTTTGGATCTCGGGATCCGTCATCTAGCACCAGCTGCGAGTCGGGGAGACGTAGTTGCCGGTGAAAACCGAGCCGTCGGCGGGCGATGGCGGCGTTCCACGTCGTTACCTTGATGAAGGCATCGTCATGTGACTACCGTCGATCCACTCGTATTGCTCCGGGGGAAACCCTAGGGTCTGGTGTTCCAGACCGGACGATGGCGGCACTGCGGTGTCGTTTCTCTCTTGGGAGCGTCGTTTTGTGGAGCAGCGCTGGAAGTCAGAGGCAGGAGGTGGAGCGGCTTCGTCTTGCACGGAGCTTCGGTGGAGATGTCAAGTCATGCCTGACCGACAGGTGCTACGCTTGGTCATGCCTGGCCGGCAGGTGCTACTCACGACAGATGCTCCAAGGGCTTCAAGCTGTGTCGGCTGGTGGTACATGGCAGCATGGCGCTGAGGTGTATCAGTGGCGACCGCGACGTATACAATTGTTTGCGCGCAGGGAGGAGGTGTCGTTGGGCGCCGTGGTGGCGTCGACGATAGCTGGACCGAGCAAGGTTGATGCATCAGTACAGTTCTGAAGATGGAGCGGTGGCAGTTGGCGGCGGCGACCTCTGAGAGCACGTCGGACCAGTGTGTGCCCCAGACCCAGCAAGTGGCTAGGTTGGGGTCTCAGGTCTTAGATGTTAGGCTTGGCTGCGATGTCTGTTTGGTATTAGGCCCAGGCTATCTGCGCTCCTTCATCAACTGGATAGGTGTAGCGACAGTTTGTTGCTTAGACGGTGACTTTAGTCTTACTGTTGTATAACTTTATAAGGTCTTGTGAGAATAATTAATAAAATGGCCGTATGCATTGCCCAGATGCAGAGGCCGAGGGTCATCCTCCTTTTCTAAAAAAAATTCGACACATCAAGGCCTCATTTGGTTCACAGGCTAAGAATATAATAGAAATAAGAAAATCATATAAAGTGAGATGACATGTATTTCAATTTCTATAGAAAAAGAGATGTCATTTAGTGCATATGTTCATTAAGTTTACGCTAATGTTATGTTTTCTTTGAAATATGATTTTTTTGATTCCATACTTTTTGGAAAATGCAAACATTTTTTGTAAGTGTGGTTTTTCTAGATTTAAAGTTTTTTAAAAAAACTTGAACATTATTTTAAAAGAGCAATGTTTGAAAAAACAAAAAAGGGAAGAAAAGAAGACAAGAAAAGAAGCAGAAAACAAAATAAAATAAAGGGGAAACCAAGAAAAGCAGTAAAGAAACAACTGAAAAAGAAAGAAAAACCTGCCCGGGTCGGTGATTGACGCTTTACTGCTCAGAGCGGGCGATGCGCATCATTATTTGTGCAGTAGCGACTACCCATGCGCAAATACCTTTTTTAGGAAAGAAAAATGCATTAACTCTATGTATGGCTCTTTGCGAGAGATACCATAGCAATCTAAGAGCAATTCTAGCAGACCCCGTATCCGACCGACCCGCAAAACGCGTTTGCAGTTCACGGAAAAACGGTTTTGCAGGTCGGCGCAGACGGCCGCAGATACAGACCCACATAATGGACCCGTAAAAAGGATATTCGCGGAATATGCTTTTTTACGGATCGGTTTTGCAGGGTCTCATCGGGCGCAACTCCTCTCGACCCGGAAAACCTAAATTTACACCTTAATTTGATCCAACATAATGCATTTTTTTACTTTTTCAACAATATTGGATACATAGACATCACCAAATCTTTGCTAGAATAGCAAGACCAAAAAAAAAAAGAACCACAAGTATGCATTTTAGAAGATTTCCAACTTTCATAACTGCTCCTACTAGTTGGACTAATATCTTCTCCATGTATTCATTGTTGATCTGCGGATTCTTGATTTTACATTCATTGTTGCTTCCCCTCTAGTTGCACATGCACCCGATTCATTGCCTTCGATTCTACTAAGGAGTGCACGAACATCTATTAATTTTCTTTCTATCAACAAATCAATGTATTCGCCTTCCCAAAACCAAAATGAGCATCCATCTTCCTACACACAATGAGTGAGCATGTTCAAAATGAGCTACTGCAATTGAACCAAATAATGAGCCATCAAAATGAGCTACCGCAAGTGCACGTACCCCGTCGTTTTCGCATTTGAAGAACACCCATCCGGGGTGCTTCGGCGTGCCCGAAGTGAGCCGCAGCACTTTCCGCGTGCAGTCGTTGCACTCTATGAGCGGCACCGGCAAGCCACAAAGACGCTGCGCGAGCGCCGACCCCGATGGACGGCGGACGAATCCATGCACACAAACCTTTGGCGGCGGCGGGCGGACGAAGCAGTACCTGTATGCGGCGATGCGCCCTTGCCTGAGCTGCGGAAGAGGCTCCCCGACCACTCCATCGCTTGGGGCAGCAACCGGCGGCCGGAAAAGCCAAATCCGGCGGCCCGCGATGAAGTGCCGCAGATCTGCAAATCCGGCGACCCGCCGACGCATGGGGGAAAGGAGGGGAGGCCTCGTGCGCGTGGCGGCCTTTCGGCGTGCTCCTGCCGGCTGCTTTCGCCGGAATCTTGGGCGGCGGCCAGCGGCGGCGCAAGCGGGGAAAGGAGAGGTGGTTGGTGGAAGAAAGCGCGGGATGAAATGTCCCCCACCAACCGCTTCCGCTTATATGCAGGGCACCGTAGCCGCGAGGCGGAAACCCGCGTTTTCACGGGTTGTGCTCGGGATTTTGCCGCGCCCCTAAAACTTTTTACGGGCCGGGGCGGGGTGCGGGGTCTGATCGGGCTGGTTTTTCCGCCTGGCCCGCATTTTGGCAGTTATTTTACGGGTCGGGGCGGGATGCGGGGTCTACTAGAGTTGCTCTAACATGACGCTACAACTGGGCCGTGCCATTCAGCTGCGCAAGCAACGTGCAAGAGGTGAGCCGGAAACTGATTTTAGGAACCTTCCACCCGGTTTTCGAATGATTCCGGATGGTTTTTGTCTGCATCGGTTTTTTTTTCATTTTTGTTTTACCTTTTCCCTAGTTTGTGAAATATATGAATATTTCTCAAGATCATTAACACTTTCATATTTGTGAACATTTAAAAATTCCTGAACTTATTAAAATTTGTAAGCAATTGTAGAATTCAAATACACATAATTTTTGAATTCGTGATTTTTTTCAAAATCCTTAACTTTTAACATTATTTTGAAATACACGAATAATTTTCAAATTCATAAACATTTTTCAAATCCATGAACACTTTTCAGGTGCAATAGTCATCAAACATGAACGCTTGCTCACCTCCTCATTTGGGAACCGGCCTCTGCACCTCCCTACTTTCAGGTGCCCCTAATTTCTCTTAATCCCAGTCTAGTGCTTTTCGATTTCTCAGGTTGTGTGCTCCGAATCGACATGTGGTCGAAGTTTTAATTCGTATGTCTCTTGCTGCTCCGATGGGCTTCATCACTTACATGCATGTGGCTCCTTTCATGTGTTCCATATTGTTCTTCTCGCTGGCTTTATCATGTGTAGAAAGCATAAAATGCAAATATGACATATTAGGCTTTGAAGTTCCATGGTACATGGTATTAGTTCTTCTAGATACTACTTTCCTCATACAAAAAACCTCTATCGGTCCCCATATTATTAGACTGAATTAGTACCATTATAAATGTTAATTTCTTTTGTGATTGGTGATAATTGGCACCTATGTTTTCCAGTCACACAAGTTATAGAATATTGCTCAGCTCTTTCTCCATAGCAAGAAATAGATAAGGCCTTTTCTGTACGGTATTAGTTTTCCTATGGTTTCAGTACTTCAATTTAGTTGTACGACCACATGGGGCTTGATTATATTTGTGGGCAATGAAAGTTTTTAGTATAGGATACATGTAGCCTTCAATTCGATTTTATTAGCATTTATCTTTGTGGTTATCCTCCTCCTTTACTATTTGTCATTCTGCATTTATGTTTCTCTGATATACTAGCAGCACACCCCCTATTTCAGACTAGTCACAGTGGGGAGTAACTTAGTGAAAGGATCGATATAGTTGACTAGAGGGGGGGGGGGTGAATAGGCAACTAACAATTTTAGCTTTTTTTTACCAATTTAAACTTTGCATCAAAGTAGGTATGCAACTAGGTGAGCAACCTATATGATGCAACAACAATAAGTACACAAACAAGCAAGGGAAACAACACAAAAGCTTGCACAAGTAAAGGCACGAGATAACCAAGAGTGGAGCCGGTGAAGACGAGGATGTGTTACCGAAGTTCCTTCCTTTTGAAGGGAAGTACGTCTCCGTTGGAGCGGTGTGGAGGCATAATGCTCCTCAAGTAGCCACTAGGGCCACCGTATTCTCCTCACGCCCTCACACAATGCGAGATGCCGTGATTCCACTATTGGTGCCCTTGGAGGCGGCGACCGGACCTTTACAAACAAGGTTGGGGCTCTCTCCACAACCGAATTGGAGGCTCCCAACGAAACCACGGAGCTTCACCACAATGGAATATGGCTCCGAGGTGACCTCAACCGTCTAGGGTGCTCAAACACCCAAGAGTAACAAGAACCGCAAGGGATGAGTGGGGGGAATCAAATTTCTCTTGGTGGAAGTGTAGATCTGGGCCTTCTCAACCAATCCCTAGACAATCAACAAGTTTGATTGGCTAGGGAGAGAGATCGGACGAAAATGAGCTTTGGAGTAACAATGGAGCTTGGGGGAAACGAGGTGAGTCAACTTGGAGAAGAAGACCTCCATTTATAAGGGGGAGACAATCCAACCGTTACCCCCGCTGAGCCCCACACAGGGCGGTACTACCGCTGGGGGTACTACCGCTGTGGCCACCTCGTGGTACTGCCGCGCAGTGAGAGGAAAGCGAGAAGCAGAGCAGGACCTGGAACCAGGGCGGTACTACCATGGTGATAAGGGCGGTACTACCGCCTATGAGCGGTACTACCGCCTCTACTGCCGCAGCAAGTGCCGCAAAACCCGACACAAGAGGAGAACCCTCGAATCGAGGCGGTAGGAGCACGGAGCCGCAGCGGTACTACGACTGAGAGCTCCAAGAGGTACTACCACTGTGGAGTGGTACTGCCGCTTGTAGCTCTTGAGCGGTACTACCGCTGGGGTTCGCGGTACTACCGCTGGGACCAGATCTCAGGGAGAAGGCCGCAAGGGAGCCTTCAACGAAGGGGAAAAGCTCAGAGGGTGCAAAGGGGATGTGTACGTGTTGATTCCACCCTAGCCTAACCAATTCGGACCCCTTCTTGATAGTACGGTGACTCTAACGACACAAGACCACCAAAACTGAATCGAAAGGGCTACACCGTCTTCGCTTCAAACTCCGAGGGGAGGGAATCGTCTCGCCAAAGGATGAATCTCTGAAATACTCAATGCACATGATTAGTCCGCAAATATGTTGTCATTAATCACCAAAACTACATAGAGAGAAACGTGCCTTAACAATCTCCCCCTTTTTGGTGGATTGATGACAACACGGGATTTGCACAAGAAGGTAAGACAAGAAAGTAGATCAACCCCAGAACTACAAAATATAGATGGAGCTCCCCCTGAATGTGTGCACCTAAGAAGAGGAGACAAAGTAAAGCAAAGCACATACATTGGGATCAATACTCCCCCTATATTTTATAGTCTGACAACATTAGCAATAGGTAATGGAATATATAGAGCTAGGAAGCATAAGGTACTTGACAAACTAGATAATACAAGGAGAAAGGGAGCATATGTCCCACACCATATGAAAGGGTACCGATTCTCACCAACATAAACCAAACAAGCGCCAAACACGAGAAAAGAGAAAAGATTTGCGAGAAAGACAGGCAAGGCAAACACGCCACACAAACACATGCTCGCAACTCGACACGACAAATCCCTAAGCTCTCTCCCCCTTTGGCATCGAGACACCAAAAAGGCAAAGAGCGATGCTCCAGATGATAGCAAACTGAGGGGCTCCATCATCACATCCCGGCGGGATCGTCTGCACTGCCATCCTCAATCGGAAACTGCTCGGTGTCTGAATCGGTCCACGGATAGTGCTGCTGAATCCATTCCTCCTCATCAGTGATCTTGCCCTCAGACCCGCTGGCAATGGTCGCACCCAACTGACGCATGAGCTCGTTGTGATGACTCCTGGCCTGCTTCTCAGCCACATGAGTCATGTACTGACCATGAGACTCCATGCAGAAGAGTTTCTTCATCTTGCGCTTGAGCTTCTTCGCCCAAGAGGGCTCTGCTCCAGAAGGCTCATAGTCATCCTCATCATCAGCATCCGCCTCGGTCTCCATGTCAGCAGCTCCAGGCGGAATGCCAGAACTTGGAGCTGCAGTGCCCCAGTTCTCCTTCTTCCTCAGACGCTTGATCTCATGAGAAACTAGATCCCCAGTCTCCAACAACACCTTAGGATAAACACGCTTCCAGGCCTTCTCAATGAGCAACATGATAAACGGTTCATAGATGGGAAAATTTTGTTTTTGCCACTCTAGATTTTGCCAATTTTCCTTATACCATTCTAGATTTTGACATTTCACTTTTGCCACTCTTAGCTTTTGACAATTATCACAATTGCCATTCCATGGCAAAAGTAGAATAATTTTATTTCATTTTTGCCACTCTTAGCTCTTGAAATGTATCACAATTGCCACTCCAAATTTTTTGCTTTCGCCACCAGAATGGCAATTCAGATAATTGTCAAAAACTAAGAGTGGCAAAAGTGAAATGTCAAAATCTAGAGTGGCATAAGAAAAATTGGCAAAATCTAGAGTGGCAAAAACAAAATTTTGCTAGTGCTCACAGATGGCGGAAACCAACTCAGACCACATGACATGAGAGATATCCAAAGAGTCTCCAGTGTTTTCTTCCTTCTCATGTTGACAGAAAAGAAGCATGTCCACAAGGAAAGAGTGTGCCATATCCAAGTTGCCAATGCGAGGGAAGAGGGTCTCCCTGAAGATGCGATGGATGATATCTAGAAATGCAGGCAACTATAGGTCTCCTTCTTAGTCACTGGGTGAATCCTCAAGGTACAGTATGGCCAGAGAGATTGCTTGTGAGTGGAAGTTGCATTGCGGTGAGGACGAAAGCCAACTGGGTTCTCAAGACCTTGATCCTCAACTTCAAGAAGCTCCATGAAGGCCTTCCACTTGACAGAAAGCAGCCTGCCATTTGTCATCCAAGTCAGAGTCCTGCCCCCATCTATTCCAAGATGGACGGTGGCATAAAACTAAGCCACCAAATCTGCATCAAAGTCCTTGTTGAACTGCATGATCCTGAGGATGTTCAACTGAGACCACATCTGAAGAGCCTCCCCAAAGTAGGCAGGATCCTTCTCCATAAAGGCAACATCGATGGAGCGAACATCAATAAAAAGATTCTTCTTGGATTTGATCACATCAAAGTAGATGGCATACTGAAAACAGTTCCAGAACGGGCGGTTGACCAGGGCGGGTTCTTGAGCGACCTCATAGGGGTTGCGCCGATGCTTCTCCTAGAATTCCTTGGCAGACAACTCTATCACAGACTTGGTCCTTGGCTTGGGCTTGGACGCACTCATCTTCCTCATTTGAGGAGGAGACGGAACACTTGATGAGGCCACCATTGTCTCAGAGGTGCGGTAGCGCTTGGAAGTTGCACGCCCGGGGTTGACATGACGCGCATGTTGCTCAAAAGGACCATCACCTGTAACCAAACACACGGACACAGGAAACAGCCATGAAGAGCATAAGCCACCAAACATAGCAAAAGAGATCAAAAATTCGCAGGAATAGGATGGAATTGGGCAACCAGCGGTAGTACCGTGATCCATAAGCGCCAGTACCGCCCTAATGGTAGTACCACTCCAATGGGAGCGGTAGTACTGCTCAAGATGGGGAAACGGCGGTTCCCTACTGCCGTGGTCAAATCCGGCACTACCGGGATGCCAAATTCAAAAATACTCCTACCAATTATCAATCCAAAAAGTCTAGTCGCCTTGTCCAACCTACTCAAGCCTTGATTTAGGCAAAAATCAAGAGATGCAACCACTATTGCCCCTAAGACACTAGATCTGAAATCTAGACAAGAGGAGAAGAGGAACGGGGGCAATACCGGCATCCATGGCAAGAGGACGGGGTGGGGATCGACTCCACCGAAGGAAATGGAGAGGGACGGCCCGGAGACGGTGGCCCGCCGGAGCTCTCCCGCGGCGAGTCGACGCTAGAGAGACGAAAAGGAACGAGTGGGCGGTGCGAATGGGCATGGGGGAGACAAAACCTCCCCCTGCCCTGACATAACCCCTTGGTCCCGCCCCTCAACGGTAGTACCGCTCGGGTGGGCGGTAGTACCGCTTGTCAACATAAGCGATAGTACCGCGCACCACTAGCGGCAGTACCGCCTAGAAAGACCCAAAGACTAGACACCAAACGGCTAGCTCAAAAAGAAGGGAAAAACAAAAAGGCAAGAAGAGGAAACCAAAACACAGCAACGAGAACACTAGCGAGAGGACAAAAAACACACACCTCTTCAAGAGAGGGCGGTGGCCGAGGCCACCTATGTATGAGTCAAGAGGTATGGCACCGCGAAGATTTTAACCTTGGGCTCATGACCAAAACTCGTCTTTGAGGCACAAGTACCATCAAGAATGCCTAATGTGAAAGACTCGATCAATTTATGCATAATGGGGGGAGGGAGAGTTCATTGAGAGAACAACACCCCCTATGTCCATGCCTACACCTAAACAAGACAACAAGTTGAGAATGGTGGAGTGTGCAAGGGTTCAAGCAACATTACTCGAATCAATGATATTTAGCTCATGCCTTAATTCGCGAAATGTTGCTTCATCCAAAGGCTTCGTGAAAATATCTGCAAGGTTATCATGAGTGTTGACATAGTTGAGCTCGATCTCCCCTCGCCTAATGTGATCCCGAATGAAGTGATATCGAATCTCAATATGCTTTGTCTTGAAGTGTTGAACCGGGTTGAGAGAAATCTTGATGGCACTTTCATTGTCACACCAAAGAGGCACTTTGTCACAAATGACACTGTAATCCTTTAAAGTTTGCCTCATCCAAAGAAGTTGTGCACAACAACTATCGGCGGCCACGTACTCCGCCTCGGTGGACGAGAGACACACACAACTTTGCTTCTTGGAAGACCAACTCACCAAAGAGCAACCAAGAAATTGGCACCCTCCGGAAGTGGACTTCCTATCCACTTTGTCTCCCGCCCAATCAGAGTCCGAATGACCTAGAAGCTTGAAGTTTGCTCCTCTTGGGTACCATAAGCCAAAGTTTGGGGTATGAGCCAAATATCGAAAGATTCACTTGACTGCCACAAAGTGGCTTTCCTTAGGTGCAGCTTGAAATCGTGCACAAATTCCCACACTCAACATGATATCCGGTCTAGATGCACAAAGGTAAAGCAAGGAGCCAATCATGGAGCGATATACCTTTTGATCCACTGCTTTACCATTGGGATCTAAGTCAAGTTGGAATTTGACGGGCATTGGAGTGGAAGCCGGCTTGACATCATTAAGCTTGAATCTCTTGAGCATGTCTTGAGTGTATTTGGATTGGTTGATGAAGGTTCCTTCTCTCCGTTGCTTGACTTCGAACCCGAGAAAGAACTTCAACTCTCACATCATGGACATCTTAAACTTGGAGGTCATGAGTGCGGCAAATTCCTCATTGAAAGCTTTGTTAGGGGAACCAAAGATAATATCATCAACATACAGTTGGCACACAAACAACTCCCCTTTGACCTTCTTGGTAAAAAGAGTGGGGTCGATTTTCCCAATTTCAAAACCGCGATCTTGCAACAACTCGGTAAGGTGGTCATACCACGCATGTGGGGCTTGCTTAAGGCCATAGAGTGCCTTATCGAGTTGGTACACATGATCGGGAAAATAGGAATCCTTGAACCCGGGGGGTTGCTTGACATACACCAACTCACTAATGGGACCATTAAGAAATGCACTCTTCACATCCATTTGTTGCAACTTAAAGTTATGACGAGAAGCACAAGCAATCAACATGTGAATGGATTCAAGGCGAGCAACGGGAGCAAAGGTTTCACCGTAGTCGACACCCTCGACTTGGGAGTAGCCTTGTGCTACCAACCGGGCCTTATTGCGAATGATAATTCCATGAGCGTCTTGCTTGTTCTTGAATATCCACTTGGTTCCAATGACATTGTGGTCCCCCGTTGGCCTTGGCACCAATCTCCACACCTTGTTGTACTCGAAGTTGTTGAGTTCTTCATGCATGGCATTGAGCCAATCCGGATCTTCGAGCGCCTCATAGACCTTTTGGGGTTCAACACAAGAGACAAACGCGTGATGTTCACAATAGTTTGCCAATTTTCTATGAGTGCTTACCCCCTTTCGAATGCTTCCAAGCACATTTGTCATGAGATGTCCCTTGGGTGAGAGCTTGGAAGTGATCTTGGTGGCACGACGCTCCTATTCCTCCTTAGGGGTGAGTTGAGGAGCGGTCACTTGATCATCTTGGGTGCCGTCTTGAGCTTGTTCTTGATCTTGAGCTTGCTCTTGATCTTGAACTTGCTCAGAGGAGAGAACTTGACCTTGGGCATCACTTGGTGATTCAACACCGTCTTGAGATTGATCTTGCCCTTGGTCTTGTTCATGATGTTGAGGGCCTTCACTTTGTTCTTCGGAAGTGTGTGGGCCTTGGGTTGGTGATGGCTCCACTTGCGTGGAGCATTGTCCTTCTCCTTCGGCCACAAGGGGTTCCTCAATGGGTAGGATAAAGCCAACTCCCATTCTTCTTATGGCTTGGGGAGGAATTTCATCACCTACATCACAAGTGCCACTTTGCTCCACTTGGGAGCCGTTATTCTCATCAAACTCCACGTTACACATCTCCTCAATGAGTCCCATGGACTTATTGAGGACACGGTAAGCATGAGAGTTGGTAGCATAACCAAAAAATATGCCCTCATAAGCTCTAGCCTCAAATTTAGACAAACGAACACCTTTCTTGAGAATGAAACACTTACACCCGAACACCCAGAAGTACTTGAGGTTGGGCTTGTTGCCGGTGGGTATATCATAATGAGTCTTGTTCAAGCCCTTGCGGAGGTAGAGCCGATTGGATGCATGAAAAGTGGTGTTGATGGCTTCGGCCCAAAAGTTGTATGGAGACTTGAACTCCGCCATCATGGTCCTTGACACATCCATCAACGTCCGGTTCTTCCTCTCTGCTACACCATTTTGTTGAGGGGTGTATGGCAGAATATTGATGCTTGATCCCCTCATCACAAAGGAACTCATCCAAGGTGTAGTTCTTGAACTCGGTGCTGTTGTCGCTTCTTATTGTCAAGATATTAGCATTGTGTTGTCGTTGGGCTTCATTTGCAAAGTCAATGACGGTTTGTTGGGTCTCACTCTTCCTCTTGAAGAAGTATACCCAAGTGTATCTTGAATAATCATCCACAATCACCAAGCAATACTTTCTACCCCCAAGATTATCAAAGGATGGATGCCCAAAGAGATACAAGTGAAGGATCTCCAAAGGCCTCTTCGAGTAGATGATAGTCGTGGGAGGGTGAGCCTTTTCATGAAGCTTTCCTTCGATACAAGCACTGCAAGCACGATCTTTAGCAAAACTAACATTTGTTAGTCCACGGACATGGTCCCCCTTGAGAAGACTTTGCAAAGATCTCATATTGAAATGGGCTAAACGACAATGCCAAAGCCATCCCACGTCAACTTTAGCCATTAGGCATGTCGCGGTCTTAGTGGGTCGCTCCGAAAAGTTAATCACATAGAGACCGTTCTCGACATGCCCAACAAAGGCTACTTTAAGAGTCTTGCTCCACAAGAGGGCCACGGTATCAACATCAAAGAAAGTGGCAAAGCCCATGAGTGCAAGTTGGCAAACAGAAAGTAAATTGTATGCAAGGGACTCAACAAGCATGACCTTCTCAATCGTGAGATCATGAGAAATGACAACCTTGCCAAGCCCCAATACCTTGGAGGACGAGGCATCACCCCACTCGACATTGGTGGGCATAGATGGAATCTTGTGAACATCCACCACCAAGTCCTTGCTTCCGGCCATATGATTAGTGGCTCCACTATCGAGCAACCATGATCCCCCACCAGAAGCAAACACCTTGTTGGTGGCTTTAGCCATGAGGCACTTGGCGGTGATGCTCTCATTGGGTGAGTCGAAGAGTGACACTCGTGGAGTTGTCACAATGGCAACGAAGGCCATGGCAACTGACTCACCATCCTCCTCCTCATCCTCATCCTCATTGTACTCTTCTTGTACCACCAACACCTTGGGAGGAGTCTTCTTGGTGAAGTTACTCTTGTTGGGGAAAGACTTGGCTTTTTTCCTTTCGGATGAGCTTGCCACCATTGTCTTCCCTCTTCTCATATGGGCACTCCGCAACAAAATGGCTCACATTGCCACAATTATAACAAGTCCTCACACGTTGCTTGCCCTTCGTGATACTTGAGTTGTTCTTGTTGAAGTTGGGCCTTGAGTTTTTCTTGCTCCAAAATTGTCTTGAAGAAAGAGCCATTTGTTCATGATAGGCATACTTTGTATCTTCGGGGATGCTCTCCTCTTCTTATTCTTCGTCCTCTTCTTCCACACTAACCTTGGCCTTTAATGCAAGGTTGGGCTTCTTTGCTCTTTGAGAACGTAGCACCGCATTGTCAGCGGTCTTGGCCAAGATGCTCATGGCCACAAACTCATCCAACACTTCACTTGAGGACAAGGTGTGGAAGTCCGGCCTTTGACGAATGACGGAGGACATGGCCTTGTGGTAAGGCATCATTGCCTTGAGGAATTTGCGCTTGATCCAATTGTCATTCGTGTCCTTGCTCCCGTGATCTCAGAGTGAGACCACGAGTTTGGTTACTCCCCGATAAAGCTCACGAGGTTCTTCATCTTCTTTCATTGCAAACTCATCGGCTTCATCTTGCACCACTTCATAGTTGGAGCGTTGAATGCTTGTGCTTCCCTTGTAGAGGGAAACAACTTGATGCCATGCATCTTTGGCCATGGCGAAGGGCCGGAGATTGATATGTCTCCAATGTATCTATAATTTTTGATTGTTCCATGCTATATTATATTCTGTTTTGGACATTATTGGGCTTTATTATACACTTTTATATTATTTTTGGGACTAACATATTAACCGGAGGCCCAACCCAGAATTGCTGTTTTTTTGCCTATTTTAGAGTTATGCAGAAAAAGAATATCAAACGGAGTCCAAACAAAATGAAACCTTTGGGAACGTGATTTTTGGAACGAACGTGACCCAGAGGACTTGGACCCTACATCAAGAAAGCAACCAGGAGGGCACGAGGTAGGGGGCGCGCCTACCCCCCAAGCGCACCCTCCACCCTCGAGGGGCCCATGTTTCTCCACCGACGTACTTCTTCCTCCTATATATACATATGTACCCCCAAACTACCAGATACGGAGCCAAAATCCTAATTCCACCGCCATAACTTTCTGTATCCATGAGATCCCATCTTGGGGCCTTTTTCGGAGCTCCGCCGGAGGGGGCATCGATCACGGAGGGCTTCTACATCAACACCATAGCCTCTCCGATGAAGTGTGAGTAGTTTACTTCAGACCTTCAGGTCCATAGTTATTAGCTAGATGGCTTCTTCTCTCTTTTTGGATCTCAATACAAAGTTCTCCCCCTCTCTTGTGGAGATCTATTCAATGTAATCTTCTTTTGCGGTGTGTTTGTTGAGACCGATGAATTGTGGGTTTATGATCAAGTTTACCTATGAACAATATTTGAATCTTCTCTGAATTCTTTTATGTATGATTGGTTATCTTTGCAAGTCTCTTCGAATTATCAGTTTGGTTTGGCCTACTAGATTGATCTTTCTTGCAATGGGAGAAGTGCTTAGCTTTGGGTTAAATCTTGCGGTGTCCTTTCCCAGTGACAGTAGGGGTAGCAAGGCACGTATTGTATTGTTGCCATCGAGGATAACAAGATGGGGTTTATTTCATATTGCATGAGTTTATCCCTCTACATCATGTCATCTTGCTTAAAGCATTACTCTGTTCTTTTGAACTTAATACTCTAGATGCATGCTGGATAGCGGTCGATGTGTGGAGTAATAGTAGTAGATGCAGGCAGGAGTCGGTCTACTTGTCTTGGACGTGATGCCTATATACATGATCATACCTAGATATTCTCATAACTATGCTCAATTCTGTCAATTGCTCTACCGTAATTTGTTTACCCACCGTGATACTTATGCTCTCGAGAGAAGCCACTAGTGAAACCTATGGCCCCTCGGTCTATTCTCGATCATACTAATCTTCCATCAACAAGCTATTTCCTTTTCCGTTTATTTTGCTTTTTTTACTTTGCATCTTTATCATAAAAATACCCAAAATATTATCTTATCATATCTATCAGATCTCACTTTCGTAAGTGACCGTGAAGGGATTGACAACCCCCTTATTGCGTTGGTTGCGAGGATTTTATTTGTTTGTGTAGGTGCGAGGGACTCGTGCGTGACCTCCTACTGGATTGATACATTGGTTCTCAAAAACGGAGGGAAATACTTACGCTACTTTGCTGCATCACCCTTTCCTCTTCAAGGGAAAACCAACGCAGTGCTCAAGAGGTAGCAAGAAGGATTTCTGGCGCCGTTGTCGGGGAGTCTACGCAAAAGTCAACATACCAAGTAGCCATCACAAACCCTTATCTCCCGCATTACATTATTTGCCATTTGCCTCTTGTTTTCCTCTCCCCCACTTCACCCTTGCCGTTTTATTTGCCCTCTCTCTCCGTCCTCCTTCTCTTTCCCTATTTGCCTCTTTTTTCCTGTCTCTTGTTTGCTTGTGTGTTGGATTGCTTGCTTGTCATTATGGCTAGTCCCCTATCTTCTCTGTTGTCTCCCAAAAATGAAGTTCTTAATTTTAAGCAAAATGAAGGAGAAAATCTAAAAGACGCTTGGTATAGAATTTGCAATGCTCAAAATAGATCTACCAGAGAGCAATCTACTTCCGTTCTTCTCCACAATTTTTATGCAGGCACTACTCCTTGGCACATATATGTCCTTGATACCATTACCGGAGGGAATTTCTTGGATAAGCACACTTTTGATTCCTATAATGCCATGATAGATTTGTTTGGCTCACCCTCTCTTTTGGTTAATGGAACTATGTTAACTTTGGAGCATGTAATGCAAAAACTTGAAATTATTGAAAATAAAGTTGCTACCGTAGAGTTAATTGAAAATTTGTATAAAAAGATCCACAACAAAATCACACAATATGGATCTAAAGTTGGAGTCACTTTGAAAAATATTAAGGATAAGGAACCCATAGTTAATGCAAGAATAAATCGGGATTCCACTAGAATCGATAAACTTGAGGGTATCATTACCAACTTGGGAACCGTTTTTTCTTCCGTAAAGAATACTCCAAGTCCTCCAACTAAAATTACCAAGCTTATGTATGTTCCTAAAAATAAGGGTTAATCTTCTGGCAAGGAAACTGCGGATCTCAAATCTATAAGTATTCGTCCCAATCTTTTTACTATCATCAAGGAACCATTTGCTACTAATGATTGTTTCAATTTTGTGCCTAGAAGTTTGATAATTGATAAAAGGAAATAAACTCTTAAGGGTGATAGATGTCTCATTGAAGAATTACCAACTAAAGATACCTAGATCTATCTTCGCTTTTATCCTAGCTAGGGGCGTTAAACGATAGCGCTTGTTGGGAGGCAACCCAATTTTATTTTTATTCCTTGATTTTTGCTCCTGTTTAGTAATAAATAATTTATCTAGCCTCTGTTTTGGTTGTGTTTTTTGTGTTTAATTAGTGTTTGTGCCAAGTAGAACCGTTGGGAAGACTTGGGAAAGTCTTTTTAATCTTGCTGTAAAAAACAGTAACTTTAGCGCTCACGAGAATTGCTGCCATTTTTATTTGGAAAGTGTTATTTAGTTAATTATTTTTGCATATGATTAATATATAAATTCCTCACGTCCAGAAGTTTATTTTAGAATTTTTGGGGTTCCAGAACTTGCGTTAGCTACAGATTACTACAGACTGTTCTGTTTTTGACAGATTCTGTTTTTTGTGTGTTGTTTGCTTATTTTGATGAATCTATGGCTACTAAAATAGTTTATAAACCATAAAGAACTTGGAATATAGTAAGTTTAACACCAATATAAATAAAGAATGAGTTCATTACAGTACCTTGAAGTGGTGTTTTGTTTTCTTTCGCTAACGGAGCTCACGAGATTTTCTACTTTAAGTTTTGTGTTGTGAAGTTTTCAAGTTTTGGGTAAAAGATTTGATGGATTATGGAACAAGGAGTGGCAAGAGCCTAAGCTTGGGGATGCCCATGGCACCCCAAGATAATCTAAGGACACCTAAAATCCCAAGTTTGGGGATGCCCCGGAAGGCATCCCCTCTTTCGTCTACTTCCATCGGTAACTTTACTTGGAGCTATATTTTTATTTACCACATGATACGTGTTTTGCTTGGAGCGTCCTGTATTATTTGAGTCTTTATTTGTTAGTTTTACACAATCATCCTTGATGTACACACCTTTTGAGAGAGTCACACATGATTCGGAAATTGTTAGAATACTCTATGGTATTCACTTATATCTTTTGAGTTATATAGTTTTTGCTCTAGTGCTCCACTTATATCTTTTAGGGAACGGTGGTGGATTTGTTTTATAGAAACTATTGTTCTATCATGCTTCACTTAGATTATTTTGAGAGTCCTACAAAACAGCGTGGTAATTTTCTTTAATTATGTTAGGCATTGAAGATTAATATTATTTTTCTTATGAGTGTGTTGAATACTATGAGAAGTTTGATACTTGATAATTGTTTTGAGATATGGAGATGGTGATATTAGAGTCGTGCTAGTTGAGTAGTTGTGAATTTGAGAAATGCTTGTGTTGAAGTTTGTGATTCCCGTAGCATGCACGTATGGTGAACCGTTATGTGATGAAGTCGGGGCATGATTTATTTATTGATTGTCTTCCTTATGAGTGGCGGTCGGGGACGAGCGATGGTCTTTTCCTACCAATCTATCCCCCTAGGAGCATGCACGTAATACTTTGCTTCGATAACTTGTAGATTTTTGCAATAAGTATGTGAGTTCTTTATGAATAATGTTGAGTCCATGGATTATACGCACTCTCACCCTTCCACCATTGCTAGCCTCTCCAATACCGCACACATTTCGCCGGTATCATAAACCCATCAAATACCTTCCTCAAAACAGCCACCATACCTACCTATCATGGCATTTCCATAGCCATTCTGAGATATATTGCCATGCAACTTACCACCGTTCCGTTTATTATGACACGCTTCATCATTGTCATATTGCTTTGCATGATCATGTAGTTATGTATTTGTGGCAAAGCCACCGCTCATAATTCTTTCATACATGTCACTCATGCATCACTGCATATCCTGGTACACCGCCGGAGGCATTCACACAGAGTCATATTTTGTTCTAAGTATTGAGTTGTAATTGTTGAGTTGTAAGTAAATAAAAGTGTGATGATCATCATTTTTAGAGCATTGTCCCAAGTGAGGAAAGGATGGTGACTATGATTCTCCCACAAGTCGGGATGAGACTCCAGACTAAATCTAAAAAAAGAGGCCATAAAAAAAGAAGAGAAAAGGCCCAAATAAAAAAATAAGAGAAAAAGAGAGAAGGGACAATGCTACTATCCTTTTACCACACTTGTGCTTCAAAGTAGCACCATGATCTTCATGATAGAGAGTCTCCTATGATATCACTTTCATATACTAGTGGGAATTTTTCATTATAGAACTTGGCTTGTATATTCCAATGATGGTCTTCCTCAAAATGCCTAGGTCTTCGTGAGCAAGCGAGTTGGATGCACACCCACTAGTTCCTTTTGTTGAGCTTTCATACACTTATAGCCCTAGTGCATCCGTTGCATGGCAATCCCTACTCACTCACATTGATATCTATTAATGAGAATTTCCATAGCCCGTTGATACACCTAGTTGATGTGAGACTATCTTCTCCCTTTTTGTCTTCTCCACAACCACCATTCTATTCCACATATAGTGCTATGTCCATGGCTCACGCTCATGTATTGCGTGAAGATTGAAAAAGTTTGAGAACACCAAAAGTATGAAACAATTGCTTGGCTTGTCATCGGGGTTGTGCATGATTTAAATACTTTGTGTGGTGAAGATGGAGCATAGCCAGACTATATGATTTTGTAGGGATAACTTTCTTTGGCCATGTTATTTTGAAGAGACATAATTGCTTAGTTAGTATGCTTGAAGTATTATTATTTCTATGTCAATATTGAACTTTTGTCTTGAATCTTTCGGATCTGAATATTCATACCACAATTAAGAGAATTACATTGAAATTATGCCAAGTAGCATTCCACATCAAAAATTCTGTTTTTATCATTTACCTACTCGAGGATGAGCAGGAATTAAGCTTGGGGATGCTTGATACGTCTCCAACGTATCTATAATTTTTTATTGTTCCATGCTATATTATATTCTGTTTTGGACATTATTGAGCTTTATTATACACTTTTATATTATTTTTGGGACTAACCTACTAACCGGAGGCCCAGCCCAGAATTGCTGTCTTTCTTGCCTATTTCAGAGTTTCGTAGAAAAAGAATATCAAATGGAGTCCAAACGGAATGAAACCTTCGGGAACATGATTTTTGGAACGAACGTGATCCAGAGGACTTGGACCCTACGTCAAGAAAGCAACCAGGAGGGCACGAGGTAGGGAGGCGCGCCTACCCCCCAGGCGCGCCCTCCACCCTCGTGGGCCCCATGTTGCTCCACCGACGTACTTCTTCCTCCTATAAATACCTATGTACCCCCAAACTACCAGATACGGATCCAAAACCCTAATTCTACCGCCGTAACTTTCTGTATCCGTGAGATCCCATCTTGGGGCCTTTTCCGGAGCTCCGCTGGAGGGGGCATCAATCACGGAGGGCTTCTACATCAACACCATAGCCTCTCTGATGAAGTGTGAGTAGTTTACTTCAGACCTTCGGGTCCATAATTATTAGCTAGATGGCTTCTTCTCTCTTTTTGGATCTCAATACAAAGTTCTGCCCCTCTCTTGTGGAGATCTATTCGATGTAATCTTCTTTTGCGGTGTGTTTGTTGAGATCGATGACTTGTGGGTTTATGATCAAGTTTATCTATGTTTGAATCTTCTCTGAATTCTTTTATGTGTGATTGGTTATCTTTGCAAGTCTCTTCGAATTATCATTTTGGTTTGGCCTACTAGATTGATCTTTCTTGCAATGGGAGAAGTGCTTAGCTTTGGGTTCAATCTTGCGGTGTCCTTTCCCAGTGACAGTAGGGGCAGCAAGGCACGTATTGTATTGTTGCCATCAAGGATAACAAGATGGGTTTATTTCATATTGCATGAGTTTATCCCTCTACATCATGTCATCTTGCTTAAAGCGTTACTCTGTTCTTTTGAACTTAATACTCTAGATGCATGTTGGATAGCGGTCGATGTGTGGAGTAATAGTAGTAGATGCAGGCAGGAGTCGGTCTACTTGTCTCAGACGTGATGCCTATATACATGATCATACCTAGATATGGGCCTCCAAGTGCAGAGGTTTGTAGGACAGTAGCAAATTTCCCTCAAGTGGATGACCTAAGGTTTATCAATCCATGGGAGGCGTAGGATGAAGATGGTCTCTCTCAAGCAACCCTGCAACCAAATAACAAAGAGTCTCTTGTGTCCCCAACACACCCAATACAATAGTAAATTGTATAGGTGCACTAGTTCAGCGAAGAGATGGTGATACAAGTGCAATATGGATGGTAGATATAGGTTTTTGTAATCTGAAAATATAAAAACAGCAAGGTAACTAATTATAAAAGTGAGCACAAATGGTATTGCAATGTGTTGAAACAAGGCCTAGGGTTCATACTTTCACTAGTGCAAGTCCTCTCAACAATAATAACATAATTGGATCATATAACTAGCCCTCAACATGCAACAAAGAGTCACTCCAAAGCCACTAATAGCGGAGAACAAACATAGAGATTATTGTAGGGTACGAAACCACCTCAAAGTTATTCTTTCTGATCGATCTATTCAAGAGTCCGTAGTAAAATAACACGAAGCTATTCTTTCCGTTCGATCTATCATAGAGTTCGTACTAGAATAACACCTTAAGACACAAATCAACCAAAACCCTAATGTCACCTAGATACTCCAATGTCACCTCAAGTATCCATGGGTATGATTATACGATGTGCATCACACAATCTCATATTCATCTATTCAAACCAACACAAAGTACTTCAAAGAGTGCCCCAAAGATTCTACCGGAGAGTCAAGACGAAAACGTGTGCCAACCCCTATGCATAGGTTCATGGGCGGAACCCGCAAGTTGATCACCAAAACATACATCAAGTGGATCAATAGAATACCCCATTGTCACCACAGGTATCCCACGCAAGAAATACATCAAGTGTGCTCAAATCCTTAAAGACTCAATCCGATAAGATAACTTCAAAGGGAAAACTCAATCCATTACAAGAGAGTAGAGGGGAAGAAACATTATAAGATCCAACTATAATAGGAAAGCTCGCGATACATCAAGATCGTACCACCTCAAGAACACGAGAGAGAGAGAGAGATCAAACACATAGCTATTGGTACATACCCTCAGCCCCGAGGGAGAACTACTCCCTCCTCATCATGGAGAGCACCGAGATGATGGAGATGTCCACCGGAGAGGGATTCCCCCTCCGGCAGGGTGCCAGAACGGGTCTAGATTGGCTTTCGGTGGCTACGGAGGCTTCTGGCGGCAGAACTCCCGATCTATTCTCATCCCCGATGTTTTTAGGGTATATGGGTATATATGGGAGGAAGTAGTATGTCAGGGGAGCCACGAGGGGCCCACGAGGGTGGAGGGCGCGCCCAGGGGGTGGGCGCGCCCCCCTGCCTCGTGCCTTCCTCGTTGCTTCCCTTACGTACACCCCAAGTCTTCTGGATTGCTTCCGTCCCAAAAATAAGTTCTGTGGAGTTTCAGGTTAATTGGACTCCGTTTGATTTTCCTTTTCTGCGATACTCTAAAACAAGGAAAAAACAGAAATTGGCACTGGGCTCTAGGTTAATAGGTTAGTCCCAAAAATCATATAAAATAGCATATAAATGCATATAAAACATCCAAGGTTGATAATATAATAGCATGGAACAATCAAAAATTATAGATATGTTGGAGACGTATCACACAACAACAAGATCAAACAAAGTAAGCACCCAAATGAAATCAAACACAACAAGCAAGGAAATGACAACAAACTACTTAACTACATAGCATAAGTCTTGATTAACAGCAGGGGCATCCTCCGTCCCTGCTCGAAGCCAGGGTGCTGCTCCTGGCCAAAATATGAACAAGTTCCCAGCACAAGTCTCGCTACGCACCATAAAAGTTCAACACTAACACCTTACTTAACTTACCTACATAGCATGCTCGATGTTACCAACGCAATTGTGCCTGCTGCAACTACCACTCATCAGTGCACTATTCTAAACATGGAAACATCTAAAAATAGCAACAACAAGTGCCAATGCCACCTATGTGTAGCCATGCACATTTGGCAGCATCCTAAAATGGTCCTACTACATGCACGTATGACATTCAACACAAACCCTAGCTTGAACATGTATGTTAGCAACATGAACAACAACATGAACATGATCCTAGCTTGAACATGAACATGCCATTTGCATGAACACACATCCTAGCAAGACCCTACCATGAACACACATCCTAATAAAGCACACTACCATTGGGGATTCTAGCATGAACATAGATCCAGTAGCACAAGAAAATTATCCTAGGACACACACTGTACAAAACAAGAATAGATCAGTCCGATTGGATTCGATTCGGATCGCATCCAATCGGATGCTAGAATCCTATCTAATCCCATCGAATCCACTAACTACTAGCACATGTATAAGAAATAAACCCCTAATCTACATCTATGAGGAAGCATGGAGGGGGTTTGACTCACCGGAGCATGCGCAGTCGCAGCGAACCAAGGCCAGGGTGAAAACCCCGACCGGAAGGAGAGAGGTGGCGGAGCAGAGGGGGAGCCGACCGTGGCGACGGCCTGCGGCATCGGCCCCGTGCTCATCACCATGTCGGAGGTCAAGGAGGACGGCACGCCGACAGGAGAAAACCCTTGGACGGGGGGTCAAGAAAACCCCCCTGCGCAATGTGATCCCAAGAAGGGGCGGCTCCGTGGACGGCGCCGGCGCTGAGCCCAAGACCATGAGGTCCAGAATCGGCGGCGGAGCAGGAGCGGCCGGCACCGCATTGGCCGGTGCTGGTGGTGGTCGGCAGCAGATTGGGGACGACGCTCGCAGCGCCGACGCCAGGTCCCGACCCGAGTTCTGGAGCCCGGCCAGCCAGCACTCCTGGATGCTGGCGATGCGCTGGTCGACGGGGGTCAGAGGGCGGCGTGGTGGTGGGCGAGGCGGAGCCATCGGAGGAGAGGGAGGGGCGGTGAGGGAGAGAGAGGGAGCGGTGGGAAAAGTGCGACTGGGCGGTGACAGGAGAGTGGGGGCGAGTTATGAGACGTCCCCTCCGTCTCCCGTGCTGCCTGAGGCGTGCAACTGCCTCGCATGCGTGGCCGCACCCAGCCAGGCTCGCGAGAAACTATCGATTCGGCAGTTTCCGTCGGACCAGGCCGCGGGTTGCTTTAAGCTCTGTGCGGGCCACAAAACCACATGTAGCCCAACCAACCAAACAGGCCGCGCACATCCCGCGCGGGCCTGGTTGGGCTACATGCGGGCAACCAAACATGCCCTTGCTGCACGTGTTGGTGCACAAGCTCTCATTTTTAATTTAATTATTTATATTTGTTTCAGTGCATACTGTATACCATGCTAATTTTCTCCCCTAGATTATTACATGCAATGTATTGTTCAAACATACATGCTACAATCTTCTTTATTTTAAGGCAATCGGATGTGTTTGGTTTGCAAAGATGGATGGTGCTGAAAATTCATCAAGGCTTCCTGATGGGCACTCAATCTGTCATAGTCGTGGGCGCCTTGTTGTCGGCCTCAATGTATTGTGACCCCTCGACTACCAATCTACTTCGTTCGATAATAGTAAGATCTTATTATGTACTAATTTGTGTACTTCGGGTTTAAATCTCCTTTTTGTAGGAACTACAAAAAATTGCATATGGCCGTGCTGACATATTAAATTCTTACTTATATCACATACCAAATTTCAAATATAATATCCACCATTCTTAGACAAACTTATCCAAAGTTATATGTTTCTCTCGACTAGCCTAGTTAGTCAAGAATAACCAGACCAATAATGATCTTTTTTTAACATGCGGAACATGATCAAGCACGCATACAAGCACCTACTAACTGTGCTATCTTTGACCTAAAATTATTGTGGCTTAAATTGTAATCCAGTAAATTCGCATTAGTACCACTTCATGATGATCCTACGCATGTACTGATATATGGACTCAGTTTTTTTGCGGGAATATATGGACTCGGCTTATGCAACTATTAAGTTTAAATGTGAAGTATATGGTCGATAGTGTACATTACTACAACTTTTGTCAATATATACCATCTTTATGTTACATCTGGAAATGGTACAAACAAAAGGACATATCATGTCTTTTTTTGTTGAGATTCAGTTTGCCTCTAAACCATGCCTGAGTACTAACTGTAGTACGAAACCATTGTTAACTAATGTGATGGTAAAACTGACTGCAAAAATAGTCAATAGTTACCACGACACTGAACTACCAAACCATATAATGCAATATTTTTATCAACTATTAGAATCATAAAATAGAGCACTTTCTCTAATACATTGTCCAATAAACATATATATGTTCATTTTTGTGATTTTTTATTTATAAATGCATCAAATCTCCTCTGCAAATCCCCGTAGAAACACTCGGGATTGATGTTCTCATCCTTGAGATTGACCACCCTTGAGAAAGTGATTTCCATTCAAATATTCTATTGATATTCAGTAAATATTTCACAACTATACATAATCAAATATAACAAGACATATGTAATTTTAGTTCTGGTTCCCATGTTATCAACCAATTTTTCATCAACAACTCCCACAGCAATCATTCAACCTTTTCCACTGCAGCCCATTCCTTTTGCTCGTATGGATCTACAAAAAAACGGAAGAGAATGAGTAAATGGCTTGCTGGAAGTACCATTGGAAACACAAAGAGATTACTTTACTCACAAATTCAAAGGCGCTCCAATTCCTCTCACACCCGGATGATGATGCATAAAGTCTGATAATGTGTTCAAATGTTTGTATCTCAATGGCCCGGCCACCATATGAACACCACCAATCAACTAAAGTGATAAAAGCAAACCGTCAAAAACATATGAACTTATGTAGAGTAAATATGATGAAATCAACATGTTGCAATTAACAACTTACGAGGGCCCTTTTTCTCAATATTTTCAATTGTCAATCCATTAGAAAAGACTTCTCGATGGTTCTCGTAGAGCACAACTTGTTGATCAATCTTGCTTCGAATATTTGCATCGAACGCTGTTTTTGCATACACATCGGTAAAGCAGCTCCTTATCCCCAACTAAGGCATCGTCATTCCTCTTTACAATAGGGAAAAACTTTCCTGGGTTCAAAAAAAGAGTAGCCCCATATGATGGATGATCCATTTGAGTCTCTCGATGATTCTCAATAATTTCCAAGATCTTCTTGAGCAAAGGTTGCTTATTTTGTTGGGGGGAGGAAGCTTTGATTGATCTTCTTCTTTGCATAAATCATAAGTTCTGTAATCTCAGGCATTGCAGGCTTCCCATGATCATCCGCTACCCTAAGCACTCGGAGAAGCGGCGTTCAAGCTCTAAGGCGGTCCTCAATTGAATGCCACCACTCAACTGTGACACCCTCGGAATTAATCGTGTGTCAAATCAGCTGAGAGCACAATGTCTTGCACATTTAAGCCAGCTTGTGGTTTGGCCACTTTGCTTCCAACCCATGCTGCGCACGTAAACATACTCCTCAAAGTTGCCTTGTGCCTGACCAAACTCTTTAGTGTAAGGAAGGTCGTGGCAAAACGAGTGGTTGCGGGTCTCACAAGATCTTAGCCCATTCATCACCTTCCTCAATAGACGAAGAATTCTTCCATGCCTATAGATGAAATTTGCGACATGTCTAGCCCATGAAATAGGCTTCTTGAATGCCTTCAACTTCTCTATGTCTTCCAGCATTAGATCCAAGCAATGACATGCACAAGGACTCCAATATAGTCTAGGAATCTGCAACTCTAGAAGGTGGACTGCTGCCTACTTGTAGTTGGCACCATTGTCGGATTGCACAACATTTTATTTTGCAATTTCTGTAATTTTCTTCTCTAGCAGTTCAATAATCATTTGAGCATTATGCGTGGCGTCAATCGACTCGAAGAAGAAAGTGCCTGATACGTCCATTTTGCATCATGTTTTCCCACTGTTATTTATGATATTTTTATCCATAATAATGCTTTTTGGAGTAATTCTAATGCCTTTTCTCTCATAATATGCAAGGTATACACAAAGAGGGAGAATTCCAGCAGCTGGAAATCTGGACCTGGAAAAGCTACGTCAGGCTACCTATTCTGCACAACTCCAAACAGGCTGAAACTTCACAGAGAATTTTTATGGAATATATGAAGAATATTGGAGCAAATAAGTACAAGAGGGGGCCCAGCAGGTGGGCACAACCCACCTAGGCGCCAGGGAGCCCAGGCGCGCCCTGGTGGGTTGTGCTCACCCAGGCCCACCTCCGGTGCCCATCTTCTGGTATATAAGTTATTTTGACCTAGAAAAAATAAGGAGAGGACTTTCGGGACGGAGCACCACCGTCTCGAGGTGGAACTTGGGCAGGAGCACTTTTGCCCTTCGATGGAGCGATTCCGCCGGGGGAACCTCCCTCCGAGAGGGGGAAATCATCGTCATCATCTTCACCAACAACTCTCCCATCTTGGGGAGGGCAATATCCATCAACATCTTCAATAGCACCATCTCATCTCAAACCCTAGTCCATCTCTTGTGTTCAATCTTGTTACCGGAACTATAGATTGGTGCTTGTGGGTGACTAGTAGTGTTGATTACATCTTGTAGTTGATTACTATATGGTTTATTTGGTGGAAGATTATATGTTCAGATCCAATATGCTATTTAATACCCCTATGATCTTGAGTATGATTATCATTTGTGAGTAGTTACTTTTGTTCTTGAGGTCACGGGAGAAATCATGTTGCAAGTAATCATGTGAACTTGATATGTGTTCAATATTTTGATAGTATGTATGTTGTGCTTCCCTTAGTGGTGTCATGTGAACGTCAACTACATGACACTTCACGATATTTGGGCCTAAGGGAATGCATTGTGGAGTAGCAATTAGATGATGGGTTGCGAGAGTGACAGAAGATTAAACCCCAGTTTATGCGATATTCCGTAAGGGACCAATTGGATCCAAAAGTTTAATGCTATGGTTAGAATTTATTCTTAATACCTTTCTCGTAGTTGTGGATGCTTGCGGGAGGGTTAATCATAAGTAGGAGGTTTGTTCAACTAAGAACATCTCCTAAGCACCGGTCCACCCACATATCAAATTATCAAAGTAGCGAACACAAATCGAAACAACATGGTGAAATTGACTAGATGAAAATCCCGTGTACCCTCAAGAACGCTTTGCTTATCATAAGAATTTGTTTTGGCTTGTCCTTTGCCTCAAAAGGATTGGGCTACCTTGCTGCATTTTTGCTACTATTATCGTTACTTGCTCGTTATAAATTATCTTGCTACCAAACTACTCTGCTACATACAATTTCAGCACTTGCAGACATTACCTTGCTGGAAACCACTTGTCATTTCCTTCTGCTCCTCGTTGGGTTCGATACTCTTACTTATCAAAAAGAGCTACAATTGATCCCCTATACTTGTGGGTCATCGGTGCCCTCTGGACTCTTAACAAGGAATTTGATCAAATGGCATCCCCTTCTATCTGACCAGCCATCCGACGTGATTGTGCATCCATATTGTTTCCATGATGCCTCATGTTGCTTCCTTAAATTAAGTAGTAGTTTCCTTGACACAAGCATTCAATAATGGCTCTGTCAGCTCATAGGGACCAGGAGGCTTGTTACCTGAACTATATTGACAAGAGGCTTCAATTGCAATCTCAAACTGTCTACTACTTGCAATATTGAATGTAATGCCACACTCATAGAAGAACAATGTCCACTAGATGTTCACATATAACCTCTCTTCTTTAGTCTTTGTGCAGGACAGTTTGGTGCTTTGAGAACACCCAACGTGTCTTTCATCTACAAGCTCCTCAGGTGTTCTTCACAACATGGCTTGAATTGTTGGTGGAAGTAGCAGTAGACTTGCTTGTTCCTTGCATCTTGGCAACAAATGCTCTCTTGTTCCTCTTGGCTACTGTCCCTGAGCTTGGCTTGGTAATGGGGACATTTGTTCCATCTTCATTCATCTCCACAACCTCATTATTGTTGTCTCATCATCTACTTCCTTATTAATTATTCTGTATGTACTAAAACGCCAATCAGGACACTAAGCAGACATTTCAGACGCTCTAATTTCTAAAACGGATGCACTACACACATATCTAAAGCGAGTTGGATGCCTTGAGCCTGGAGGGCGCGATGCTTAAGCGATGCTTTAGGGATGCTTTACAAACAGTGGGCACAACTGCCTATATTTGTCAAGTGATTTTGGCATGGCAGAGGGTTTCATTTTATATGTATCCTTTGGAAGTTTCACGTGTCACTTGCAAGATGACCTATGAGAAAAGCCCTGTTAGGGCATCTCCAATACAAGTCCTCATTTCCATATTATGGGTTTCATGTGGAAACACAAACACCAAATAGTTCCCTAATTTTTCAGAATTTTTAGAGTTACAGAAGTATAGTCATAATTCAGGTTGCTACAGACTGTCCTATTTTTGATAGTTTCTTTTTTTGTTGCATTATTTGATTGTTTTAATGAAACTATGTATTGTATCGGGGGGTATAAGCCATGGAGAAGTTGGAATGCAGTAGGTATAATGCAATAGTAAAATATGAATGGGTTGACAACAGTACTAAAGTTTGTGATTTGGTCATTATACTAACGGATCTCATGAAGGTTTTGTTGAGCTTTGTGTGCTGCCGTTTTCAAGTTTTGAGTGAGACCATGATGGATGAAGGAATAATGAGTGGCAAGAGGCTAAGCTTGGGGATGCCTGAGGCACCCCAAGGTTATATCCAAGGACTCCCAAGAGCCTAAGCTTCGGGATGCCCTGGAAGGCATCCCCTCTTTCTTCTACCAACCATCGGTAACATTACTTGGAGCTATATTTTTATTCATCACATGATATGAGTTTTGCTTGGAGCGTCGTGTATTACATGAGTCTTTGCCTTGTTTGATTTTTAGTTTGTCACAATCATATTTGCTGGACACACCTATTTGAGAGGGACACACATTTATCGTTATTTGTTAGAATACTCTATGTGCTTCACTTATAAGTTTTGAGGTAGGCAGTTGCTCTATAGTACTTCACTTATATCTTTTTGAGCACGGCAGTGATTATGTTTTGAAGAAATACATGTATTCTCATGCTTCTCTTATATTATTTTGAGTTGATAATAGTGATGGTAATATGCATAAGATATGAATTTAGTCCTAATGTGATGGATATTCAAGAAGGATATAATAAAAACTTTCATATAGATCACTGAATATGATAAGCTTGATTACTTGCAATAGTTTTGCGAAATGAAGATAATAATGTGTGTGTGGTACTATTTAGTAATTGTGGTTTAGTAAGAATACTGGTGTTAATGTTTGTGATTCCCTATGCATGCACTTAAAGTCAATAGTTATGCAACAAAGTTATATCCTACTTATGGTACATTATTCCGTGTTAGTTATGTTCAATGCATGTTTATGACCATTTTTGTTTTTCGGTTGGTCGCTTCAATCTATTTGCTAGCCTCCATTTGTACCAAGCGGGAATGCTGCTTGTGCATCCAATTCCTTAAACCTAAAGTTGTGCCATATGAGTCCACCGTACCTACCTATATGCGGTATTTACATGCCGTTCCAAGTAATTTGCATGTGCCAACTCTAATCATTCAAAATAATCGCCTATAATGTGTCTAGCATGGAAGATGTTGGGAACTTTCGGTCGTGACGTTGACAGGAAAAGCATGTCCCTCAAAATAATTTTTATCTTTCTATTTTACACTCTGAGCTCTGGCACCTCTGCAAATCTCTGCTTGCCTCTGCGAAGGGCCTATGTATTTTACTTTTATGCAATTTTAATTTTTAATTTGAGCCTTAATCTTCTCTTATAAGCACCAACTTGGGAGCACTCTTGTCATACTTGTGCATTGGATGTAATTAATATTGAGTGTGTTTCACGAATGGATCAATGATTCAGCATGATGGGCTAGGGATAACTTTCTTTAGCGTTGATATTTTGAAAGACATGATTATTTGTTGGTATACTTGAGTATTTATATCTTTATGTTAAACTATAGACTATTGCTTTGAATCATTCGGATCTCAATGTTCATGCCACAAAGGAAATATTACATGATGAATATGATAGGTAGCATTCCACATAAAAAATTCTGTTTTTATCATTTACCTACTCGAGGACAAGCAGGAATTAAGCTTGGGGATGCTTAATACGTCTCTAACGTATCTATAACTGTTGATTGTTCCATGCTATTGTAGTATCAATCTTGGATGTTTTATATGAAATTATATATTATTATTTTGGGACTAACCTATTAACTTAATGCCAAGTGCCAACAACTATTGTTTTGCCTAATTTTGACTTTACAGGATATCAGTACCAAACGAAGTCCAAATGACACGAAACATTTTGCAGATTTTTTGGACAAAAGAGACCCTGGAAGCTTTGGGAGAGGGCCAGAAGATGAAGGAGTAGCCCAAAAGACACCAGGGCGCGCGCTGGTGGCTTGTGGGGCCCACATTCAGCTATTTGACCTAATTCAGCCTCTATATATTCTCTAAAATTGGGAAACCAATAGGGAGCCACCCAAAATACTTTTTCGCTACCGCAAGTTTCTGTTCTCAAGAGATCCCATCTGGGGGCTTTTCTGGCACTCTACCCGAGGGGGGATCAACCACGGAGGTGTTCTACATCAACCTTGCCGCCCCTTCGATGATGTGTGAGTAGTTTACCACAGACCTACGGGTCCATAGTTAGTAGCTAAACGACTTCTTCTCTCTCTTTGATCTTCAATACATTGTTCTCCTTGATGTTCTTGGAGATCTATTCGATGTAATCAATTTTTGCGGTGTGTTTCTTGGGATCCGATGAATTGTGAGTTTATGATCAGATTATCTATGAATATTATTTGAGTCTTCTCTGAACTCTTTTATGCATGATTATTATAGCTTCGTATTTCTTTCCGATCTATTGATTTGGTTTGGCTAAGTAGATTTATTTTTCTTGCAACGGGAGAGGTGCTTTGTGATGGGTTCGATCTTGCGGTGCTCAATCTCAGTGACGGAAAGGGACATGGCACGTATTTGTATTGTTGCCATTAAGGATAAAAAGATGGGGTTTGTTCATATTAATTTAGTATACTTTGTCTACATCATGTCATGTTGCTTAAGGCGTTACTCCATCCTTTATGAACTTAATACTCTAAATGCATGCTGGAGAATAGTCGATGTGTGGAGTAATAGTAGTAGATGCAGGTAGGAGTCGGTCTACTTTTCTCAGACGTGATGCCTATATACATGATCATTGCCTTATATATTGTCATGATTATTTGATTTTCTATCAATTGCCCAATAATAATTTGTTTACCCATCGTATGCTATTTTCAAGAGAGGAGCCTCTAGTGAAAACTATGCCCCCGGTTTATCTAAATCATATATTAAAATCAAATAATATCATTGTACTTTTTATCACGTTATTTTATTTTGCGTTTTATTTATCTTTCTATCACTACGAGATTTCATCATTGCAATTAACTGCCAAGGGATTGACAACACCTTATTTGCATTGGGTGCAAGTATTTGTTATTTTGTGTGTAAGTATTGCTAACGAATTCTTGTGTGATTCTCCTACTGGATTGATAACCTTGGTTACTAACCGAGAGAAATACTTATATCTACTGTACTGCATCGTCCCCTCCTCTCCGGGGAAATCCCAGTGGAGCTCACAAGTAGCAATCATCCATGAACACAATGTGAAGTTGTTAGCGTATTGATGGTACACCACACAGACCACCATCGCCAAGTTTTGTGGCGCAGTTGATATGCTGGAGGCAAGGTGGCCATTGCACACAACAGCGAAGGAGATCGTAAGCTCTGCATTTTCTTGCTCAATTTGTTGATTGATTCATTCATGCACTCAATATTGCTATACACATTGTTTAGCATGTACGTGCTGCAGTGATGTACCACAGGCTAGAGGGTAGGCCATTTACGTGCATACATTCTTGGATAAAGTTCAAGGGGTAGTATATGTGGGATGATATGACCCGTTCACAAAAAAACTTGTTGAACATGCGGTTAATCTAGTTGAATTTGAATGATTTCTCGTTAAATTTGAATTATTTCTCGTTGAATTTAAACTATTGTTGGACTTGACTTATTTGCATGCTATGTATGGTTGATTTGTGCTATTGTCTATACGAACTTTGATGAATTTTCCATCGTGTTTGATGAATTTTAGTCGGTTAGTTGCAATGCGGTTTGAAATGTATGCCACTAGCTTTTGATGGCCGTCTCCCACATCCATGTCCGTGGACAGACCGCTTGTCCACGAAGGGATGTGGTGTCCGGTTTACGGGCCAACGTCGAAGATGCCCTGGTCCACACACATAGCCAAGGATAAAAAGAACTGCGTGTCATGTTGACCCAGCACGTAATACTCACAAGTCGCAACTAGCATCGATATGTTCACCATATTGTGACATTTCGATAGTTTTGGGGTAGGGACCAATTCTCTCTTTCTCTCTGTTCTTTTTTTTGTAAGAACACTAGCTCTCATGTTTTTCTTTAGAGCAAGAGTCCTCCTTTTCTTTTGAGCAATTTTAATAATGCTCCCTTTACCCCCTCCCCCCTTCTTTTTGAGGGCATCCTTTTACCCCTTGTTACCTCTTGTGTGAAAAGGGGAGGTAAGAGGGAGTATGTTAAAGAAACCTCTTTTTTAGAAGAGAGCAAGAGTTCTCCTTCCTTTTTGAGGGGTGAGCAAGAGTTATTTTTGTAGGGGTAAAACCAACTTTATTATTCAAAAACTACAATTACTGGGACAATATTTTGGTCATGTGGTTGAGCAAACCAAACATGACGACTCGGGGCTAGCGTAAGAGAAAATCTAGCTAAATATGTGCGTCGACATTGACCGCACGACCTCCAAAAATAAAATTACAATTAAAAGTAGCTATTTTAGTTATGAACTTAGGTGATGATTGCTCCAATTCTTCCATGGCTGCCTTGATTAATATCTGCCACCACTTGCTTTGAGTTAGAAGCTAGAACAATGTTTTGCTAGTGAAGATCTTGTTCTAATGATAGGGCTTCTCGGCAAGCTATTGCCTCCAACGTCAAAGGGTCACAAACTCCTCCAATAACCAGAGTGGAACTGCCAAGTCAGTTTTCAAAGGGTAGGATCGTCTTTTTCGAAAATACGCCGCCCACATCGAGAGTGGCTCCAGACCCGGCCCATTTACTCTTTTTCTTTTTGGTTCCCACTTACTCTATTTATTTTCTGTGAAAAAAGAGAAAAATAATGTAGAGCGACTTGATTCGAACTCATGACCTCCTGATTAAATGCAATCATATCAACCAACTAGGATAACTAACTAATCATGACTATTAAAGTTCTTTTTCCTTTTTCCAAGCAATGCTAAAAAAGGGACCTCGCATGGTAGGCATCCAAGTCAGGTTTGAACTAATTCTGATACATTATGCAACTTGTGTCACATCCGACCATTTATCGGGCTTTTTTCACTAAGAAAACTCTAGAAAATGCAAAGCTAGTTGAAAACCCAAACAACTTGAGAGGATGCCTTGAATTTGTAATATAAGGCTATGATAAAAATGGAGCCAATTCAAGGATGTCGAGGAAACAACGTGCTCTCAACTATGATAAATATTCAGAATCCCGAAAGTTCTTCAAATTTCAAAAAATGTTTTGGAATTTCGAAAATTGTTCACATTTTCCAATGAAGTTTGGAGATTCATAAATTATTTGCTATTTATGAAAAATATTCGGCATGTGCAAATTGTTCACATTTTTTTCAAGAGAAGTTTCATTTTTTTTTAGAAATTGTTTTACATATGAACGATGTAGTATGGTCCTTATATAATTCGTGTTGTACAAAATCACAAGTTGTGGCTTGTTCGAGTGGCAGCCTTGGACACTAGCCCGAGATCTCAAGTTCGAGCCCTTAGGAAATCGTTTTCCGAATATATTTTTTACCAAAAACTGGCGGACGTGATTTAATGGGCCATCCTAGGTGCATGTGACTTAAAAGGCCGGCCCAAGAGCGCGAGAACAGACACAGAAAGCCTGGTACACGGGTTATTCGTACAGCGTACACATACAAAAGTGGGTATATTGCATCAAAGGTCTATATTGCCCTTTATACGTTTTGTGAGGGGGGTTGTATCGAAGCGGGACTCTCGCAGGTGCGGTACCTGCTTCTGCACCCGTAGTTCTTTTCTCCTGAATAAGTTGGATCTCTGAAATGAACCTACATACAAATGCATGCAATATTGCTGTTTTTGGAAGATTCCTTCATGGATAGCCTTGCGTCGAGATGACCATATTCACAAGCCCAACCCTCAGCCCCTCGGTCAATGGCTGGGTGCTATTTTGGGCCTGCTTGGTCTACGTACAGTAAGTGGGCTGGGCTTGGACCTTACAGGACCATCTATTTGCAGTAGTATCTCTCTCAAGCAGGCTGCAGGCCGGATGGTAGTTGAAGTCAAATTGAGGCAAACGCGTGGCCGGCAGGTGCCCGGACTCGGGTCGGAACACATCGGTCGGTCAGTCCTACCCCTATAATAGAGTTGCAAGTGCGGCTTCAAATCTAAGCCAAAATCGATGGAGCTGCATCCGCCAGACGCAGTGCTGCAGCCCGAAGAAATCACCCTGAACGACGACGTCCTGACCGAGATACTCCTTCACGTGCCGCCCAAATCCATCCTCCGCGCCCGTGCCGTCAGCAAGCACTGGCGCCACATCGCCACCCGCCCTTGCTTCCTCGCAGCCTACGCGCTCCGACGCCCGCCGGAGATCGTCGCGATCTTCCGGCTCGACCAAGGCGATGAGAAAAGCAGCACCAATAGCAAATACAACAAGATCAAAAAAGCAGTTTGCGCCATCCCATTTGACGACGACTTGGAGGGTCGACCACTCCTCTACTATGATCCTACCACCATGTTGTTCCGAGGTTTTTGCGACGGGCTCCTGCTTTTCAACCGAGGATGCGACTCGCTCGTGATCTGGAACCCAGCGACGAGGCAAGTGGCCCCCCTTCCATCACCGCCAATGGCATCATCGCGTGCTTCTGTTTCACCGTTTGGTTTCTATTACCACCGGCCGTCCGGAAGGTACCGCGTGTTGTGCCATGTCGTTGATATCCCCGCCGACCACACCGCCAACTACATTCTTTCGACCGGCGCCGCCGAGCCGCGGCGGCTCGGGGACATCATGCCCGACGGCGTGCTTCGGGAATCGTCTGCCGTTACTCTCCACGAGAGCCTGCATTGGCTGATACACCCACCTAAGTCTTGTAACCCCGACAAGATGGTGGCCTTTGACACGGTGCCAGAGAAGTTCCGGACGATGGCGCCACCCCCGGTGCCCGCAGCAGACAACGTTATGTACGGAAAGCCTCACCTGTTCGAGATGAATGGGGTGCTCGCTGTGTCGGCGATGAGGGATGTGCCACACATGGAAGTGTGGACGCTCGAGGACTATAGTCAGGAGAGGTGGGCATGGTGCCTCAGGATCAGCATACCCCAAACCCGGAGCATAATCGTCTCACCGTTCACGGCCTCGGCCCTTGGAGTCCTCGAGGGGAACATGCTCGTCGTCGAGCACAATGGTATGGTGATGCTACATGGCATGGTTGGGAAGAGGAAGCGGAGGATGGTTGACATTAGCACGATGGGAAACATTTCAATTGTGTGGCGACAGGGAATCTACACGGAAAGCCTCGTGCCGCTCACACCCTCTCCGTCATGATAATATGCTAGCTGGTTCTTCTGTTAAATTTCTACTGTTAAAGGAGATTTAGTGATTGTACGTCTTCTTAGATATACTAGCGACGTTCTGCGCACCGCCACGCTTTCTTGAAGGATTTTGATAAAACAAATCTTGTGTAGCATATCAATTTTTATGTGCTGATATTTTTCTTGTTTAATTAGTAGTAGTTATTTGAGCCGTAGAAGGTGGGGTTGTTGTACAGAAAGGTTTCCATACAGATGTTTCAGCTAGATGCATCATGGTCATTTGATGCCTTGCTATCAAGGTTCAAGACCATAGTGCTGCTCTTTTCCCTGTAAACTTGCGATAAAGCGCCGTACCTCGTCATAGGCAACCGGTTCGTGTAATATAGGCAGGGGCGTCTCCCTGAGATAAGCATACAAAGTCGTTGAGGTTTACATCTTAAGGATCAAGAAAGAATAGAGAGATAGAGATGAATTAGCGGAGTTACCTGCGCATTTGCGCGGCTAGATTCATCAATATATTATTATAAATAAATGCCATTTTAGGTTTTGACATAGGCTCCAATACATAACTCTGACAATATTTTAGTTTAGATATCTACTCTCATCTCGACCATTTGTTATTGACTGTTTGGTTGCTTTTACCTCGTACCTATTATCCAAATTGTGGCAAAAAAAACTGAGATTATGTTCGGATTGGTGACTACCTGCTTGTTATTTTTTATAAATACCATGATCTATAGATCGAGCAATACCTCAATTTAAGTCTATTCCAACATTGTATAGAAATATAGTGGTTGTCTATAAATTAAATATTTGATCCATTTATAAACATGATTCTTCGTTGATGCCAATCCATTTACCTAGCGGATGCTTGACATGTATATTTACATACTGTGTACATTCGTAAGTTCGCGAGTGGATGCCAATTTCATATACATATTATTCTAAATTTGATGCTTATCAATCATGTGGTGCTTGCTAATAATCTTTTGCTAGCTAAAAGTTCTGCACCATTAAAAGATACTACTTGTGCATCCAAATATTTTTAAACCCAGTTTCTTGCCATGAGAGTCCACCACATCTATATATGAATTGAATAAGATTTTTTTACTAAGTTTTCATCGGTGCAAGCAATAAAAATTGCTCTTAAAATATGTCTGATCTTTTAGTAGAAGGGAAAATAAGCTTTGCATGATCTTGTGATGATGGTGTAATAAAAGCGATGGACTGCTCAATAAAGGCCGTTATCATAAGGGGCAATGTCAAAGTGATGTTCCTTTGCATTAAGAATTTGCACATTCAATAAACGGAAGTGCATGACAACCTCTGCTTCCCTCTACGATGGGCCTATCTTTTATTATTCAAGTTTTACTTTTATGCAAGAGTCAAAATATTATCTATCCAACCACAACTATTCTCCACTTGGCAAGCAACATGTGGTGGGGAAAGATCTAGGCACATATATCCAATTGAATATATATGATCATGAGTTATTATTGTTGACAATTATCCTTGTGGTAAGTAAGTTGGGCGATAACCTATTAAACCCCCATTTTCCTTTGTGTTCAGTGGAAACATGCTTGTTCTAAAAATATGCTTGGAGTACCATCAATCATTAGAATACCATATGATAGTTGAGCATGTGAAGTTTGCGAAACCAAAAGCTCTTATATAGACTCCTCCGGAAAGTATGATGAATTGTAATTGTTCGAATGACCAAAAACATAGTTTGTTAGTCCCCAAAAGAGTTTGTTGTCTATACCTTGGCTTGTGGATAGATTATTACTTGATCATTGGAAGCTTTATGAATGAATAATTGCTGTCATAATGATACTTATAAATATGATGTTGCCATGTACGTATTTTCTTTATCGTCGCCTTTGTCTCTAAACATGTGGTCATATTTATCGAGCTCAGCATTTGCCTGAGGGCAAGCGAGGTCTAACCTTGAGGGAGTTGATACGTTCATTTTGCATCATGTTTTCCTACTATTATTTTTATTGTTTTGAAATTATATTCCACTTTTTGATGCAATTCTAGTGCCTTCTCTCTCTTATAATGCAAGACACACCACAAGAGGAGTCTAAAAAATCTATAGCTGAGGTAGCTATTCTACGAAGGTCCGATAGCACTGAAAATTTATGGAGATTTATTTTCAAACATATAAAGATACCAGAGAAGACCCTCCATGGGCCCACAAGCTCAGGGGGCACGTCCACCCCCTCCCCCCCGGCTCACCGGCTCCACTTGTGGGGCCCAGGGAGGTCCACCAATGCCCATCTTGAAGCCATTTGCCCTAGAAAAAAAATCAAGAGAAGACTTTCGGGACAGTCGCCGCCGCCTTGAGGTGGAACCTAGGCAGGTGCACCTTTGCTCTCCAGCGGAGCGATTCCGCCAGGGATACTTCCCTCCCGAATGGGGAAATCAAAGCCATCATCATCAATAATGCTTCTCTCATCGTGAGAGGAATCATCTCCATCAACATCTTCACTGGCACCATCTCATCTTCAAGCCCTAGTTCTCCCCTTGCTTCCAATCTTTGTATCAAATCTCAGATCGGTACCTAGGGGTGCTAGTAGTGTTGATTACATCTTGTAGTTGATGCTAGTTGGTTTACTTGGTGGAAGATTATATGTTCAAATTGTTAATCATTATTTATCTTCTCTGATCATGAACATAATTATGCTTTGTGAGTAGTTCTGTTGTTCTTGAGGACATGAGAGACGTCTTGTTATAAGTAATCATGAGTTGGTTTTCGTTCAATGTTTTGATGATATGTTACATTTTCTTCCTCTAGTGGTGTCACGTGAACGTCGGCTACGTGATACTTCACCATGCTTGGGCCCAGGGCAAGGCATTGTGGCATTCATAAGTAGGTTTTTTGTTCAAGTAAGAACAACATCTTAGCTCCGGTCCACCCACATAACAACTTATCAAAGCAATGAACATGAGTCAATGAATCGTGGTGAAAGTAACTAGATGATATTCACATGTGTCCTCGAGAATGCTTTAATCACTTTAAGAAGTACTTCCGGCTTGTCCTTAGCAATATTAAGGATTGGCCACTTTGTTGCACCTTGCTGCTACCTCTTGAGCACTGCGTTGGAGTTCCTTGAAGAGGAAAGGATGATGCAGCAAAGTAGCATAAGTATTTCCCTCGGTTTTTGAGAACTAAGGTATCAATCCAGTAGGAGGCTACGCACGAGTCCCTCGTACCTGCACAAAACAAATAACTCCTCGCAACCAACGCGATAAGGGGTTGTCAATCCCTTCACGCTCACTTACGAGAGTGAGATCTGATAGATATGATAGGATAATATTTTTGGTATTTTTGTGATAAAGATACAAAGTAAAATAAAAGCAAAGGAAATAACTAAGTATTGGAAGATTAATATGATGAAGATAGACCCGGGGGCCATAGGTTTCACTAGTGGCTTCTCTCAAGAGCATAAGTATTTTACGGTGGGTGAACGAATTACTGTTGAGCAATTGACAGAATTGAGCATAGTTATGAGAATATCTAGGTATGATCATGTATATAGGCATCACGTCCGAGACAAGTAGACCGACTCCTGCCTGCATCTACTACTATTACTCCACTCATCGACCGCTATCCAGCATGCATCTAGAGTATTAAGTTCATGAAACTAGAGTAACGCCTTAAGCAATATGACATGATGTAGAGGGATAAATTCATGCAATATGATGAAAAAAACCATCTTGTTATCCTCGATGGCAACAATACAATACGTGCCTTGCTGCCCCTACTGTCACTGGGAAAGGACACCGCAAGATTGAACCCAAAGCTAAGCACTTCTCCCGTTGCAAGAAAGATCAATCTAGTAGGCCAAACCAAACTGATAATTCGAAGAGACTTGCAAAGATAACCAACCATACATAAAAGAATTCAGAGAAGATTCAAATATTGTTCATAGATAATCTTGATCATAAACCCACAATTCTGTTGGAAATATGCCCTAGAGGCAATAATAAATTGGTTATTATTATATTTCATTGTTCATGATAATCGTTTATTATCCATGCTAGAATTGTATTGATAGGAAACTCAGATACATGTGTGGATACATAGACAACACCATGTCCCTAGTAAGCCTCTAGTTGACTAGCTCATTGATCAATAGATGGTTACAGTTTCTTGACCATGGACATTGGATGTCGTTGATAACGGGATCACATCATTAGGAGAATGATGTGATGGACAAGACCCAATCCTAAGCCTAGCACAAAGATCGTGTAGTTCGTATGCTAAAGCTTTTCTAATGTCAAGTATCATTTCCTTAGACCATGAGATTGTGCAACTCCCGGATACCGTAGGAGTGCTTTGGGTGTGCCAAACGTCACAACGTAACTGGGTGTCTATAAAGGTACACTACAGGTATCTCCGAAAGTGTCTGTTGGGTTGGCACGAATCGAGACTGGGATTTGTCACTCCGTGTAAACGGAGAGGTATCTCTGGGCCCACTCGGTAGGACATCATCATAATGTGCACAATGTGACCAAGGAGTTGATCACGGGATGATGTGTTACGTGTTGGGGAACGTAGCAGAAATTCAAAATTTTCTACGCATCACCAAGATCAATCTATGGAGAAGTCTACCAACGAGGGAAGGAGAGTGCATCTACATACCCTTGTAGATCGCTACACGGAAGCGTTCAAGAGAACGGGGTTGATGGAGTCGTACTCGTCATGATCCAAATCACCGATGATCCTAGTGCCGAACGGACGGCACCTCCGTGTTCAACACACGTACAGCCCGGTGACGTCTCCTACGCCTTGATCCAGCAAGGGGAGAAGGAGAGGTTGGGGAAGACTCCATCCAGCAGCAGCACGATGGCGTGGTGGTGGTGGAGGAGCGTGGTACTTCAGCAGGGCTTCGCCAAGCACCGCAAGAGACGAGGAGGGAGAGGGGTAGGGCTGCGCCAAGAAGGAGAGGAGCTCATCTGTTAGCAGCCCCAAGTCCTGAAGTATATATAGGGGAGTGGGAGGGGTGCGCCCCACCTAGGGTTCCACCCTAGGGGCGGCGGCCAGCCCCAATCCCATCTAGGGTGGCGGCCAAGTGGAGGGGGAGAGGGAGGCGCACCAGGCATGGGCCTTAAGGCCCATCTGCCCTTACGGTTTGCCCCCTCTTCCCCTTAGGCGCATGGGCCTTGGTGGGGAGGCGCCCCAGCCCACTTAGGGGCTGGTCCCTTCCCACTATTGGCCCATGTAGGCCTCCGGGGCTGGTGGCCCCACCTGGTGGACCCCCGGACCCCTCCGGTGGTCCCGGTACACTACCGGTGATGCCCGGAACACTTCCGGTGGCCAAAACCATACTTCCTATATATTAATCTTTACCTCCGGACCATTCCGGAACTCCTCGTGACGTCCGGGATCTCATCCGGGACTCCGAACAACATTCGGTAACCACGTATATCTATTCCCTATAACCCTAGCGTCATCGAACCTTAAGTGTGTAGACCCTACGGGTTCGGGAGTCATGCAGACATGGCCGAGATAACTCTCCGGCCAATAACCAACAGCGGGATCTGGATACCCATGTTGGCTCCCACATGTTCCACGATGATCTCATCGGATGAACCACGATGTCGAGGATTCAATCAATCCCGTATACAATTCCCTTTGTCTAGTGGTACGATACTTGCCCGAGATTCGATCGTCGGTATCCCGATACCTTGTTCAATCTCGTTACCGGCAAGTCTCTTTACTCGTTCCGTAACACATCATCCCGTGATCAACTCCTTGGTCACATTGTGCACATTATGATGATGTCCTACCGAGTGGGCCCAGAGATACCTCTCCGTTTACACGGAGTGACAAATCCCAGTCTCGATTCGTGCCAACCCAACAGACACTTTCGGAGATACCTGTAGTGTACCTTTATAGCCACCCAGTTACGTTGTGACGTTTGGCACACCCAAAGTATTCCTACGGTATCCGGGAGTTGCACAATCTCATGGTCTAAGGAAATGATACTTGACATTAGAAAAGCTTTAGCATACGAACTACACGATCTTTGTGCTAGGCTTAGGATTGGGTCTTGTCCATCACATCATTCTCCTAATGATGTGATCCCGTTATCAACGACATCCAATGTCCATGGTCAGGAAACCGTAACCATCTATTGATCAACGAGCCAGTCAACTAGAGGCTTACTAGGGACATGGTGTTGTCTATGTATCCACACATGTATCTGAGTTTCCTATCAATACAATTCTAGCATGGATAATAAACGATTATCATGAACAAGGAAATATAATAATAACCAATTTATTATTGCCTCTAGGGCATATTTCCAACAGTCTCCCACTTGCACTAGAGTCAATAATCCAATTCACATCGATATGTGATTAACACTCAAGGTCACATCCCCATGTGACTAACACCCAAAGAGTTCTGGGTTTGATCATGTTATGCTTGTGAGAGAGGTTTCAGTCAACGGGTCTGCAGCATTCAGATCCGTATGTACTTCGCAAATTTCTATGTCATCTTGTAGATGCAACTACTACGCTACATTTGGAGCCATTTCAAATAACTGTTCTACTTGGAGCTATTCTAAATTGTTGCTCCATTATACGTATCCGGTATCTCTACTCAGAGCTATCCGGATAGGTGTTAAGCTTGCATCGACGTAACTCTTTACGTCGAACTCTTTATCACCTCCATAACCGAGAAACATATCCTTATTCCTCTAAGGATAATTTAGACCGCTATCTGGTGATCTACTCCTAGATCACCTTTGTACCCTCTTGCCAAATATGTGGCAAGGCACACATCAGGTGTGGTACTCAGCATGGCATACCGTATGGAGCCTATGACAAAAGCATAGGGGACGACCTTCGTCCTTCCTCTTTCTTCTGCCGTGGTCGAGCTTTAAGTCTTAACTTCATACCTTACAACTCAGGCAAGAACTCCTTCTTTGACTGATCCATCTTGAACACCTTCAAGATCATGTCAAGGTATGTGCTCATTTGAAAGTACCATTAAGCGTTTTGATCTATCCTTATAGATCTTGATGCTCAATGTTCAAGTAGCTTAATCCAGGCTTTCCATTGAAAAACACTTTCCAAATAACCCTATATGCTTTCCAGAAATTCTACGTCATTTCTGATCAACAATATGTCAACAACATATACTCATCAGAAATTCTATAGTGCTCCCACTCACTTCTTTGGAAATACAAGTTTCTCATAAACTTTGTATACACCCAAAACTTTGATCATCTCATCAAAGCATACATTCCAACTCCGAGATGCTTACTCCAGTCCTTAGAAGGATTGCTGGAGCTTTGCATACTTGTTAGCATCTTTCAGGATTGACAAAACCTTCCGGTTGTATCACATACAACCTTTCCTCAAGAAAATCGTCGAGGAAACAATGTTTTGACATCCTATCTGCAAGATTTCATAAATAATGCAGTAATCGCTAATATAATTCCAACAGACTCTTAGCATCGCTACGAGTGAGAAAGTCTCATCGTAGTCAACTCCTTGAACTTGTCGGAAAACATCTTAACGACAAGTCGAGCTTTCTTAATGGTGATACTTACCATCATTGTCCGTCTTCCTTTTAAAATCCATATGTACCTAACAGCCTTACGACCATCAAGTAGTTCTTCCAAAGTCTACACTTTGTTTTCATATATGGATCCTCTCTCGGATTATATGGCCTCGAGCCATTTTGGAATCCAGGCCCACCATCGCTTCTCCATAGCTCGTAGGTTCATTGTTGTCTAGCAACATGACTTCCAAGACAGGATTACGTACCACTCTGAAGTAGTACGCATCCTTGTCATCCCACGAGGTTTGGTAGTGACTTGATCTGAAGTTTCATGATCACTATCATAAGCTTCCACTTCAATTGGTGTAGGTGCCACAGGAACAACTCCCTGTGCCCTGCCACACACTAGTTGAAGAGACGGTTCAATAACCTCATCAAGTCTCCACCATCCTCCCACTCAATTCTTTCGAGAGAAACTTTTCCTCGAGAAAGGACCCGATTCTAGAAACAATCCCTTATTGCTTTCGGATCTGAGACAGGAGGTATACCCAACTGTTTTGGGTGTCCTATGAAGATGCATTTATCCGCTTTGGGTTCGAGCTTATCAGCCTGAAACTTTTTCACATAAGCGTCGCAGCCCCAAACTTTTAAGAAATGACAGCTTAGGTTTCTCTAAACCATAGTTCATACGGTGTCATCTCATCGGAATTACGTGGTGCCCTATTTAAAGTGAATGTGGTTGTCTCTAATGCCTAACCCATAAACTATCGTGGTAATTCGATAAGAGACATCATGGTATGCATCATATCCAATAGGGTGCAGTTATGATGTTCGGACACACCATCACACTATGGTGTTCCAGGCTGTATTGGTTGTGAAACAATTTCCACAATGTCTTAATTCTGTGCCAAACTCGTAATTCAGATATTCATCTCTACGATCATATCATAGACATTTTATCCTCTTGTCACGACGATGTTCAACTTCACTCTGAAATTACTTGAACCTTTCAATAATTCAGACTTATGTTTCATCAAGTAAATATACTCAGTATCTACTCAAATCATCTGTGAAGTAAGAACATAACGATATCCACTACATGCCTCAGCACTCATTGGACTGCGCACATCAAGATGTATTACTTCCAACAAGTTGCTTTCTTGTTCCATTTTACTGAAAACGAGGCTTTCAGTCATCTTGCCCATGTGGTATGATTTGCATGTCTCAAGTGATTCAAAATCAAGTGAGTCCAAACGATCCATCTGTATAGAGTTTCTTCATGCATATCTACCAACAAACATGGTTCGCATGTCTCAATCCTTTCAAAAATGAGTGAGTCCAAAGATCCATCAACATGGAGCTTCTTCATGCGTTTTATACCAATATGACTCAAATTGCAGTGCCACATTTGTGTGGTACTATCATTACTATCTTATACCTTTGGCATGAAAATGTGTATCACTACGATCGGGATGGTATTATTCAAATAAACAGAGTAACCATTATTCTCCTTAAATGAATAACCGTATCGCGATAGACATAATCCAATCATGTCTATGCTCAACGCAAACACCAAATAACAATTATTTAGGTTTTAATACCAATCTCGATGGTAGAGGGAGCGTACGATATTTGATCAACCTTGGAAATACTTCCAACACATATCGTCATCTCACCTTTTAGCTAGTCTCCGTTTATTCCGTAGCCTTTTGTTTCGAGTTACTAACACTTAGCAACCGAACCGGTATCTAATACCCTGGTGCTACTAGGAGTACTAGTAAAGTACACATTATAATGCATATCCAATATACTTCTGTCGACCTTGCCAGCCTTCTCATCTACCAAGTATCTAGGGTGGTTCTGCTTCAGTGACTGTTCCCCTTATTACAGAAGCACTTAGTCTCGGGCTTGGGTTCAACTTTGGGTTTCTTCACTAGAACAGCAACTGATTTGTTGTTCCATGAAGTATCCCTTTCTTGCCCTTGCCCTTCTTGAAACTAGTGGTTTTACTAACCATCAACGATTGATGCTCCCTTTTGATTTCTACTTTTCGCGGTGTCGCGAATAGCTCAAGGATCATATCTATCCCTGATATGTTATAGTTCATCACGAAGCTCTAGTAGCTTGGTGGCAGTGACTTTGGAGAACCATCACTATTTCATCTGGAAGATCAACTCCCACTCGATTCAAGCGATTGTTGTACTCAGACAATCTGAGCACAAGCTCAAGATTGAGCTTTTCTCCCTTATTATGCAGGCTAAGAAAATCGTCGGAGGTCTTATACCTCTTGACGTGGGCACGAGCCTGAAATCCCAATTTCAGTCCTTGGAACATCTCATATGTTCTGCGATGTTTCAAAAACGTCTTTGGTGCCTCAATTCTAAACCATTTAGCATTACGCACTGAACTATCATGTAGTCATCAAAACGTGTATGTCAGATGTTCACAACATCCACAGACGACGTTCAAGGTTCAACACACTGAGCGGTGCATTAAGGACATAAGCCTTCTACTGTCTGCATAAATGCTACTATCAACTTTCAACTAATTTTTCTCTAGGAACATATCTAAACAGTAGAACTGAAGCGCGAGCTACGACATAATTTGCGAAGACCTTTTGACTATGTTCAGGATAATTAAGTTCATCTTATGAACATATCTATAGTCATCTAAGTGATACATGATCTGAATCAACTAGGCCGTGTCCGATCATCACGCGAGACGGACTAGTCATCATCGGTGAACATCTCATGTTGATCGCATCTTCTATACGACCCATGTTCGACCTTTCGGTCCTCCGTGTTCCGAGGCCATGTCTGTACATGCTAGGCTCGTCAAGTTAACCTAAGTGTTTCACATGTGTTCCGAGGCCATGTCTGTACATGCTAGGCTCGTCAACACCCGTTGTATTCGAACGTAAGAATCTATCACACCCGATCATCATGTGGTGCTTCGAAATGACGAACTTTCGCAACGGTGCATAGTTAGGGAGAACACTTCTCTTGAAATTTTAGTGAGGGATCATCTTATTTAAGCTACCGTCGTTCTAAGAAAATAAGATGTATAAACATGATAAACATCACATGCAATCAAATAGTGACATGATATGGCCAATATCATATTGCTCCTTTTGATCTCCATCTTCGGGGCTCCATGATCATCATCGTCACCGGCATGACACCATGATCTCCATCATCATGATCTCCATCATTGTGTTTCCATGAAGTTTTCTCGCCAACTTATTACTTCTACTACTATGGCTACCGGTTAGCAATAAAGTAAAGTAATTACATGGCGTTGTTCAATGACACGCAGGTCATACAATAAATAAAGACAACTCCTATGGCTCCTGCCGGTTGTCATACTCATCGACATGCAAGTCGTGATTCCTATTACAAGAACATGATCAATCTCATACATCACATATCATTCATCACATTCTTCTTGGCCATATCACATCACATAGCATACCCTGCAAAAATAAGTTAGACGTCCTCTAATTGTTGTTTGCATGTTTTACGTGGCTGCTATGGGTTTCTAGCAAGAACGTTTCTTACCTACGCAAAAACCACAACGTGATATGCCAATTGCTATTTACCCTTCATAAGGACCCTTTTCATCGAATCCGATCCGACTAAAGTGGGAGAGACAGACACCCGCTAGCCACCTTATGCAACTAGTGCATGTCAGTCGGTGGAACCAGTCTCACGTAAGAGTACATGTAAGGTCGGTCCGGGCCGCTTCATCCCACAATGCCGCCGAATCAAGATTGGACTAGTAACGGTAAGCATATTGAACAAAATCAACGCCCACAACTACTTTGTGTTCTACTCGTGCATAGAAACTACGCATAGACCTAGCTCATGATGCCACTGTTGGGGAACGTAGCAGAAATTCAAAATTTTCTACGCATCACCAAGATCAATCTATGGAGAAGTCTACCAACGAGGGAAGGAGAGTGCATCTACATACCCTTGTAGATCGCTACGCGGAAGCGTTCAAGAGAACGGGGTTGATGGAGTCGTACTCGTCGTGATCCAAATCACCGATGATCCTAGTGCCGAACGGACGGCACCTCCGTGTTCAACACACGTACAGCCTGGTGATGTCTCCTACACCTTGATCCAACAAGGGGAGAAGGAGAGGTTGGGGAAGACTCCATCCAGCAGCAGCACGACGGAGTGGTGGTGGTGGAGGAGTGTGGTACTTCAGCAGGGCTTCGCCAAGCACCGCAAGAGACGAGGAGGGAGAGGGGTAGGGCTGTGCCAAGAAGGAGAGGAGCTCATCTGTTGGCAGCCCCAAGTCCTCAAGTATATATAGGGGAGAGGGAGGGGTGCGCCCCACCTAGGGTTCCACCCTAGGGGCGGCGGCCAGCCCCAATCCCATCTAGGGTGGCGGCCAAGTGGAGGGGGAGAGGGAGGCGCACCAGGCATGGGCCTTAAGGCCCATCTGCCCTTAGGGTTTGCCCCCTCTTCCCCTTAGGCACATGGGCCTTGGTGGGGAGGCGCCCCAGCCCACTTTGGGGCTGGTCCCTTCCCACTATTGGCCCATGTAGGCCTCCGGGGCTGGTGGCCCCACTTGGTGGACCCCCGGACCCCTCCGGTGGTCCCGGTACACTACCGGTGATGCCCGGAACACTTCCGGTGGCCAAAACCATACTTCCTATATATTAATCTTTACCTCCAGACCATTCTGGAACTCCTCGTGACGTCCGGGATCTCATCCGGGACTCCGAACAACATTCGGTAACCACGTATATCTATTCCCTATAACCCTAGCGTCATCAAACCTTAAGTGTGTAGACCCTACGGGTTCGGGAGTCATGCAGACATGGCCGAGATAACTCTCCGGCCAATAACCAACAGCGGGATCTGGATACCCATGTTGGCTCCCACATGTTCCACGATGATCTCATCGGATGAACCACGATGTCGAGGATTTAATCAATCCCGTATACAATTCCCTTTGTCTAGTGGTACGATACTTGCCCAAGATTCGATCGTCGGTATCCCGATACCTTGTTCAATCTCATTACCGGCAAGTCTCTTTACTCATTCCGTAACACATCATCCCGTGATCAACTCCTTGGTCACATTGTGCACATTATGATGATGTCCTACTGAGTGGGCCCAGAGATACCTCTCCGTTTACACGGAGTGACAAATCTCAGTCTCGATTCGTGCCAACCCAACAGACACTTTCGGAGATACCTGTAGTGTACCTTTATAGCCACCCAGTTACGTTGTGACATTTGGCACACCCAAAGTATTCCTACGGTATCCAGGAGTTGCACAATCTCATGGTCTAAGGAAATGATACTTGACATTAGAAAAGCTTTAGCATACGAACTACACGATCTTTGTGCTAGGCTTAGGATTGGGGCTTGTCCGTCACATCATTCTCCTAATGATGTGATCCCGTTATCAACGACATCCAATGTCCATGGTCAGGAAATCGTAACCATCTATTGATCTACGAGCCAGTCAACTAGAGGCTTACTAGGGACATGGTGTTGTCTATGTATCCACACATGTATCTGAGTTTCCTATCAATACAATTCTAGCATGGATAATAAACGATTATCATGAACAAGGAAATATAATAATAACCAATTTATTATTGCCTCTAGGGCATATTTCCAACATTACGGAATGAGTAAAGAGACTTGCCGGTAACGAGATTGAACAAGGTATCGGGATATCGATGATCGAATCTCGGGCAAGTATCGTAACGCTAGACAAAGGGAATTGTATACGGGATTGATTAAATCCTTGACATCGTGGTTCATCCGATGAGATCATCATGGAGCATGTGGGAGCCAACATGGGTATCCAGATCCCGCTGTCTGTTATTGACCGGAGAGTCGTCTTGGTCATGCCTGCATGTCTCCCGAACCCGTAGGGTCTACACACTTAAGGTTCGGTGACGCTAGGGTTGTTAGGAAGACTTGTATGTAATTACCGAATGTTGTTCAGTGTCCCGGATGAGATCCCGGACGTCACGAGGAGTTCCAGAATGGTCCGGAGGTGAAGATTTATATGTAGGAAGTTGTCATACGGTCACCGGAAAGGTTCGGGGGCATATCGGTATTGTACCGGGGCCACCGGAGGGTTTCCGGGGGTCCACCGAGAGGGGCCACCTCTCTCGGAGGGCCTAATGGGCTGTAGAGGAAAGGGAACCAGCCCTACATGGGCTGGCCGCATCCCCCCCTTGGGCCCATGCGCCTAGGGTTGGGGGGGGAACCCTAAAGGGGGCGCCCCCTTGCTTGGGGGGCAAGGCCCCTCCCCTTGGCCGCCCCCCTCTAGATCTCATCTAGAGGGGGCCGACCCCCCTTCCTCCTTCCCCTATAAATAGAGGGGCAAGGGGAGGGCTGCACACGACATCCCTGACGCAGCCCCTCCCCTCCCCAATACTTCTCCTCCTCCGCAAGAGCTTGGCGAAGCCCTGCCGGAGTACTGCAGCTCCACCACCACCACGCTGTCGTGCTGCTGTTGGAGCCCTCTTCCTCAACCTCTCCCTCCTCCTTGCTGGATCAAGGCGCGGGAGACGTCTTCGTTCCGTACGTGTGTTGAACGCGGAGGTGCCGTCCGTTCGACGCTAGGATCTTCGGTTATTTGGATCACGACGAGTACGACTCCATCAACGTCGTTCTCTTGAACGCTTCCGCTCGTGATCTACAAGGGTATGTAGATGCACTCCTCTCTCCCTCGTTGCTAGATAACTCCATAGATTGATCTTGGTGATGCGTAGAAAATTTTAAATTTCTTCTACGATCCCCAACAGTGGCATCATGAGCTAGGTCTATGCGTAGTTACTATGCACAAGTAGAACACAAAGCAGTTGTGGGCGTCAATATTGTCAATTATCTTGCCGTCACTAGTCTTATCTTGATTCGGCGGCATTGTGGGATGAAGCGGCCCGGACCAACCTTACACGTGCGCTTACGTGAGACCGGTTCCACCGACTGACATGCACTAGTTGCATAAGGTTGGTGGCGGGTGTCTGTCTCTCCCACTTTAGTCGGATCGGATTCGATGAACAGGGTCCTTATGAAGGGTAAATAGAAATTGGCAATTCACGTTGTGGTTTTGGCGTAGGTGAGAAACGTTCTTGCTAGAAACCTATAGCAGCCACGTAAAAACTTGCAACAACAATTAGAGGACGTCTAACTTGTTTTTGCAGCAAGTGTTTTATGATGTGATATGGCCAAACGATGTGATGAATGATATATGTGATGTATGAGATGATCATGTTCTTGTAATAGGAATCACGACTTGCATGTCGATGAGTATGACAACCGGCAGGAGCCATAGGAGTTGTTTTTATTTACTTATGACCTGCGTGTCAACATAAACGTCATGTAATTACTTTACTTTATTGCTAAAGTGTTAGCCATAGTAGTAGAAGTAATAGATGACGAGACAACTTCAAGAAGACATGATGATGGAGGATGGAGATCATGGTGTCATGCCGGTGACAACGATGATCATGGAGCCCCGAAGATGGAGATCAAAAGGAGCAAAATGATATTGGCCATATCATGTCACTATTTGATTGCATGTGATGTTTATCATGTTTTACATCTTATTTGCTTAGAACGACGGTAGCTTAAATAAGATGGTCCCTCGTAATAATTTCAAGAAAGTGTTCCCCCTAACTGTGCACCATTGCAAAGGTTCGTTGTTTCGAAGCACCACGTGATGATCAGGTGTGATAGATTCTAATGTTCGAATACAACGGGTGTAAGCCAGATTTACACACGCCATACACTTAGGTTGACTTGACGAGCCTAGCATGTACAGACATGGCATCGGAACACGGAAGACCGAAAGGTCGAACATGAGTCGTATAGAAGATACGATCAACATGAGATGTTCACCGTTGATGACTAGTCCGTCTCACGTGATGATCGGACACGGCTTAGTCGATTCGGATCATGTTTCACTTTGATGACTAGAGGGATGTCTATCTGAGTGGGAGTTCATTAAATAATTTGATTTGATGAACTCAATTATCATGAACATAGTCTAAATTTTCTTTGCAAATATGTTGTAGATAAATAGCTCACGTTGTAGCTCCCTATTTCAATACGTTCCTAGAGAAAGATTAAGTTGAAAGATATTGTAAGCAATGATGCGGACTAGGTCTGTAGTCCGAGGAGTGTCCTCACTGCTACACAGAAGGCTTACGTCTTTGATGCACCGCTCGATGTGCAAACCCCTACGACGTCATCTGTGGATGTTGTAAACACCTGACAGACACATCCTGATGACTACTTGATAGTTTGGTGCACCATACTTTACGGCTTAGAATCGGGATTCCAATGACGTTTTGAACGCCATAGAACATATGAGATGTTCCGAGAGCTGAAATTGGGATTTCAGGCTCATGCCCGTGTTGAGAGGTGTGAGACCTCTGACAAGTTCTTTTGCCAACAAGATGGAGGAGAATAGCTCAGCTAGTGAGCATGTGCTCAGAATGTCTGGGTGCTACAATCACTTAAATCAAGTGGGAGTTAAACTTCTAGATAAGATAGCGATTGATAGAGTTCTCTAGCCACTATCACTAAGCTACTAGATCTTCATGATGAACTATGACATGCAAGGGATGGAGTTGATCCCGGAGCTGTTGACGGTGCTTAAGACCACAAAAGGTAGAAATCAAGAAGGAGCATCAAGTGTTGATGGTTTAACAAGACCACTGGTTTGAAGAATGGCAAGGGCTAGAAGGGAAACTTCATGGATGGCAAACCAGTTGCTGCTCTAGTGAAGGAACCCAAGGTTGAACCCAAACCCGAGACTAGGTGCTTCTATTGTAAGGGGAACGGTCACTGGTAGCGGAATTACCCCAAATGCATGGTAGATAAGAAGGCTGGCAACTTCAACAAAGTATATACGTGTCATTAATGTGTACCTCACTAGTACTCCTGGTAGCACCTGGGTATTGGATACCGGTTCAGTTACTATTATTGGTGACTTGAAGCAAAAGCTACGGACTAAACGGAGACTGGCTGAGGGCGAGGTGACGATGTGTGTTGGAAGTGTTTCCAAAGTTGATGAGATCACCATCGCACGCTCCATCTGCCTTCGGGATTAGTATTGAACCTAGATAAATGTTATTAGGTGTCTACGTTGAGCATGAATATGATTAGATCATGTTCATTGCAATACGGTCATTCATTTAAGTTAGAGAATAATGGTTATTCTGTTTACATGAATGATACCTTTCATGGTCATGCACCCTATGTGAATGGTTCATTGAATCTCGGTCGTGGTGATACACATGTTCACGCCAAAAGATGTAGAGTTAATAATGATAGTACCACTTTCTTGTGGCACTACCGCTTGGGTCATATTGGCGTAAGATGCATGAAGAAACTCCATATCGATGGATGTTTGGAGTCACTTGATTTTGAATCGCTTGACACATGCGAGCCATGCCTCATGGGCAGGATGACTAAGACCCCGTTTTCAGGTACAATGAAACGGGCAAGTAACTTGTTGGAAATCATACATGCTGATGCGTGTGATCCAATGAGAATTGAAGCGTGCGGTGGATATCGCTATTTTCTCATCTTCACTGACGATTTGAGTAGATATAGGTATATTTACTTAATGAAGCACAAGTCTGAAACGTTTGAAAAGTTCAAGCGATTTCAGAGTGAAGTTAAGAATCATCATAACAAAAAGATCATGTTCCTACGATCTGATCAAAAGGGGATTTTCTGAGTTATGAGTTTGGCAATCACTTAAGACATTGTGGAATTGTTTCGCAGTTGAAGCCACCTGGAACACCACAGGGTAATGGTGTGTCCGGACGTCGTAATCGAACCTTATGAGATATGGTGTGATCCATGATGTCTCTGACCGATCTACCGTTTTCATTTTGAGGTTATGCGTTACAGACAGCTGCATTCACTTTAGATAGGACACCATCTATGTCCGTTGAGACGACATCGTATGAACATTGGTTTGGCAAGAAACCAAAGTTGTCGTTTCTTAATGTTTGGGGCTGCGATGCTTAAGGCTTCAGCCAGAGAAGCTCGAACCCAAAGCGGACAAACACATCTTCGTAGGATACCCAAAGGTGACAGTTGGGTATACCTTCTATCTTAGATCCGAGGGCAAATTGTTTGTCGCTAAGAACGGGTCCTTTCTCGAGAAGGAGTTTCTCTGGAAAGAATTGAGTGGGAGGAAGATAGAACTTGATGAGGTTGTCGAACCTTTATTTCAACCAGAGAATGATGCAACACAGAAAGATGTTTTCTGTGGCACCTACGTCTGTTGAATAGGAAGTTAATGATAGTGATCATGAAGCTTGGGATCAAGTTGCTATCGAACCTCGTAGGTCGACAAGGATATGTACTACTCCTGAGTGGTACGGTAATCCTGTCTCAGATATCATGTTGTTGGACAACAATGAACCTACGAGCTATGGAGAAGCGATGGTAGGCCCGTACTCCGACAAATGGTTAGAATCCATGAAATCCGAGGTAGGATCCATGTATCAGAACAAAGTATGGACTTTGGTGGACTTGCCCGATGATCGGCAAGCCATTGAGATAAATGGATCTTTAAGAAGAAGACGGACGTGGGCGGTAATGTTACCGTCTATGAAGCTCGACTTGTGGGAAAGAGTCTTTTCACAAGTTCAAGGAGTTGACTACGATGAGAATTTCTCACCCGTAGCGATGCTTAAGTCCGTCGGAATCATGTTAGCATTAGCTGTATTTTTCGATTATGAAATCTGACAGATGGATGTCAAAAACAAGTTATCTTACCAGTTTTCGTAAGAAATAGTTGTATGTGATACAATCAAAGTTTTATCGATCCTAAGGATGCTAAAAGGTATGCTGGCTCCAGCAATCCTTCTATGGACTAGAGCAAGCATCTCGGAATCGGAATATATGCTTTGATGGAGTGATCAAAGCTTTTAGGTTTATACAATGTTTGTTAGAAACTTGTATTTACAAGAAAGTGAGTGGGAGCACTACAACATTTCTGATAAGCATATGTGGATGACATATTGTTGATCCGAAATAATGTAGAATTTCTGGAAAGCATAAACGGTTGTTTGAAGGGTGTTTTTCAAAGGAAGACCTGCATAAAGCTGCTTACATATTGGGCATCAAGATATATAGAGATAGATCAAGATGCCTGATGATACTTTCAAAGAACACACACCTTGACATGTTTTTGAAGGAGTTCAAAATAGATTAGTCAAAGAAGGGGTTCTTACCTGAGTTGTAAGGTGTGAAGTTGAGTAAGACTCGAAGATTGACCACGGCAGAAGAAAGAGGAAGGGCGAAGGTCGTCCCCTATGCTTTTGTCATAGGCTCTATACGATATGCCATGCTGAAGTACCACACCCAATGTGTGCCTTGCCACATGTCTGGCAAGAGGGTACAAAGGTGATCTAGCAGTGGATCACCAGATAGCGGTCAAAATTATCCTTAGAGGAACAAGGAAATGTTTCTCGGTTATGGAGGTGATAAAGAGTTCGACGTAAAGAGTTATGTCGATGCAAGCTTGACACCTATCCGGATAGCTCTGAGTAGAGATACCGGATACGTATAATGGAGCAATAATTTGGAATAGTTCCAAGTGGAACGTGGTAGCAGCATCTACGATATAAAGTTTTGCGAAATACATAGGGATCTGAATATGGCAAGACCAGTTGACTACAACCTCTCTCACAAGCATAACATGATCAAACCCAGAACTCATTGAGTGTTAATCACATACTGATGTGAACTAGATTATTGAGTCTAGTAAACTCTTTGGATGTTGGTCACATGGAGATGTGACCTGTGAGTGTTAATCACATGGCGATGTGAACTAGATTATTGACTCTAGTGCAAGTGGGAGACTGTTGGAAATATGCCCTAGAAGCAATAATAAATTGGTTATTATTATATTTCATTGTTCATGATAATCGTTTATTATCCATGCTAGAATTGTATTGATAGGAAACTCAGATACATGTGTGGATACATAGACAACACCATGTCCCTAGTAAGCCTCTAGTTGACTAGCTCGTTGATCAATAGATGGTTACAGTTTCCTGACCATGGACATTGGATGTCGTTGATAACGGGATCACATCATTAGGAGAATGATGTGATGGACAAGACCCAATCCTAAGCCTAGCACAAAGATCATGTAGTTCGTATGCTAAAGCTTTTCTAATGTGAAGTATCATTTCCTTATACCATGAGATTGTGCAACTCCCGGATACCATAGGAGTGCTTTGGGTGTGCCATACGTCACAACGTAACTGGGTGGCTATAAAGGTACACTACAGGTATCTCCGAAAGTGTCTGTTGGGTTGGCATGAATCAAGACTGGGATTTGTCACTCCGTGTAAACGGAGAGGTATCTGTGGGCCCACTCGGTAGGACATCATCATAATGTGCACAATGTGACCAAGGAGTTGATCACGGGATGATGTGTTACGGAACGAGTAAAGAGACTTGCCGGTAACGAGATTGAACAAGGTATCGGGATACCGACGATCGAATCTCGGGCAAGTATCGTACCGCTAGTCAAAGGGAATTGTATACGGGATTGATTAAATCCTTGACATCATGGTTCATCCGATGAGATCATCGTGGAGCATGTGGGAGCCAACATGGGTATCCAGATCCCGCTGTTGGTTATTGACCAGAGAGTCGTCTTGGTCATGTCTGCATATCTCCCGAACTCGTAGGGTCTACACACTTAAGGTTCGGTGACGCTAGGGTTGTTAGGAAGACTTGTATGTAATTACCGAATGTTGTTCGGAGTCCCATATGAGATCCCAGACGTCACGAGGAGTTCCGGAATGGTCCGGAGGTGAAAATTTATATGTAGGAAGTTGTCATACGGTCACCGGAAAGGTTCGGGGGCATATCGGTATTGTACCGGGGCCACCGGAGGGTTTCCGGGGGTCCACCGGGAGGGGCCACCTCTCTCGGAGGGCCTAATGGGCTGTAGAGGAAAGGGAACCAGCCCTACATGGGTTGGCCGCATTCCCCCCTTGGGCCCATGCGCCTAGGGTTGGGGGGAAACCCTAAAGGGGGTGCCCCCTTGCTTGGGGGGCAAGCCCCCTCCCCTTGGCCCCCCCCTCTAGATCTCATCTAGAGGGGGCCGGCCCCCTTCCTCCTTCCCCTATAAATAGAGGGGCAAGGGGAGGGCTGCACACGACATCCCTGGCACAGCCCCTCCCCTCCCCAACACTTCTCCTCCTCCGCAAGAGCTTGGCGAAGCCCTGCCGGAGTACTGCAGCTCCACCACCACCACGCTGTCGTGCTGCTGTTGGAGCCCTCTTCCTCAACCTCTCCCTCCTCCTTGCTGGATCAAGGCGCGGGAGACGTCTCCGTTCCGTACGTGTGTTGAATGCGGAGGTGCCGTCCGTTCGGCGCTAGGATCTTCGGTGATTTGGATAACGACGAGTACGACTCCATCAACCCCGTTCTCTTGAACGCTTCCGCTCGTGATCTACAAGGGTATGTAGATGCACTCCTCTCTCCCTCGTTGCTAGATGACTCCATAGGTTGATCTTGGTGATGCGTAGAAAATTTTAAATTTCTGCTACGATCCCCAACAAATTCATCGGTCTCAACAAACACACCGCAAAAAGAAGATTACGTCGAATAGATCTCCACAAGAGAAGGGGAGAACATTGTATTGAGATCCAAAAAGAGAGAAGAAGTCATCTAGCTAATAACTATGGACCCGAAGGTCTGAGGTAAACTACTCACACTTCATCGGAGAGGCTATGGTGTTGATGTAGAAGCCCTCCGTGATGGATGCCCCCTCCGGCGGAGCTCCGGAACAGGCCCCAAGATGGGATCTCGTGGATACAGAAGGTTGCGGCGGTGGAATTAGGTTTTTGGCTCCGTTTCTGATCGTTTGGGGGTACGTAGGTATATATAGGAGGAAGGAGTACGTCGGTGGAGCAACATGGGGCCCACGAGGGTGGAGGGCGCGCCTAGGGGGTAGGCACGCCCCCTACCTCGTGGCTTCCTCCTTTATTTCTTGATGTAGGGTCCAAGTCTCCTGGATCATGTTCATTCCGAAAATCACGTTCCCGAAGGTTTCATTCTGTTTGGACTTCGTTGATATTCCTTTTCTGTGAAACTCTGAAATAGGCAAAAACAACAATTCTGGGTCGGGCCTCCGGTTAATAGGTTAGTCCCAAAAATAATATAAAAGTGGATAATAAAGCCCAATAATGTCCAAAACAGTAGATAATATAGCATGGAGCAATCAAAAATTATAGATACGTTGGAGACGTATCAAGCATCCCCAAGCTTAATTCCTGCTCGTCCTCGAGTAGGTAAATGATAAAAAAGATAATTTTGATGCGGAGTGCTACTTGGCATAATTTTAATGTAATTCTTCTTAATTGTGGTATGAATATTTAGATCCGAAAGGTTCAAGATAAAAGTTCGTATTGACATAAAAATAATAATACTTCAAGCATACTAACTAAGCAATTATGTCTTCTCGAAATAACATGGCCAAAGAAAGTTCATCCCTACAAAATCATATAGTTTAGTTATGCTCCATTTTCGTCACACAAGAATGCTCTCATCATGCACAACCCCGATGACAAGCCAAGCAATTGTTTCATACTTTAGTAATCTCAAACCTATAAACTTTCACGCAATATATGAGCGTGAGCCATGGACATAGCACTATGGGTGGAATAGAATATGATGATGGGGGTTATGTGGAGAAGACAAAAAAGGAGAAAGTCTCACATCAACGAGGCTAATCAATGGGCTATGGAGATTCCCATCGATTGATGTTAATGCAAGGAGTAGGGATTGCCATGCAACGTATGCACTAGAGCTATAAATGTATGAAAGCTCAACAAAAGAAACTAAGTGGGTGTGCATCCAACTTGCTTGCTCACGAAGACCTAGGGCACTTGAGGAGGCCCATTGTTGGTGAAGGAAATATGCCCTAGAGGCAATAATAAAGTTATTATTTATTTCCTTATATCATGATAAATGTTTATTATTCATGCTAGAATTGTATTAACCGGAAACATAATACATGTGTGAATATATAGACAAATAGAGTGTCACTAGTATGCCTCTACTTGACTAGCTCGTTATTCGAAGATGGTTATGTTTCCTAACCATAGACATGAGTTGCCATTTGATTAACGGGATCACATCATTAGGAGAATGATGTGATTGACATGACCCATTCCGTTAGTTTAGCACATGATCGTTTAGTATGTTCCTATTGCTTTCTTCATGACTTATACATGTTCCTATGACTATGAGATTATGCAACTCCCGTTTATCGGAGGAACACTTTGTGTGCTCCCAAATGTCACAACATAACTGGGTGATTATAAAGGTGCTCTACAGGTGTCTCCGAAGGTACTTGTTGGGTTGGCATATTTCGAGATTAGGATTTGTCACTCCAATTGTCGGAGAGGCATCTCTGGGCCCTCTTGGTAATGCACATCACTTAAGCCTTGCAAGCATTGCAACTAATGAGTTAGTTGCGGGATGATGTATTACGGAACGAGTAAAGAGACTTGTCGGTAATGAGATTGAACTAGGTATTGAGATACCGACGATCGAATCTCGGGCAAGTAACATACCGATGACAAAGGGAACAACGTACGTTGTTATGCGGTCTGACCGATAAAGATCTTTGTAGAATATGTAGGAGCCAATATGAGCATCCAGGTTTCGCTATTGGTTATTGACCAGAGACGTGTCTCGGTCATGTCTACATAGTTCTCGAACCCGTAGGGTCCGCACGCTTAACATTACGATGACAATTTTATTATGAGTTTATGTGTTTTGATGTACCGAAAGTTGTTCGGAGTCCCGGATATAATCATGGACATGATGAGGAGTCTCGAAATGGTCGAGACATGAAGATTGATATATTGGAAGCCTATGTTTGGATATCGGAAGTGTTCCGGGTGAAATAGTGATTTTTCCGGAGTATCGGTAGGGTTACCGGAACCCCCCGGAGGCTATTGGGCCTTATGGGCCCAAATGGAGGAAGAGGAGACGCGGCCAAGGGGCAGCCGCGCGCCCCTCCCCCCCCCAGTCCGAATTGGACAAGGAGGGGGGCGGCGCCCCCCCCCCCTTTCCTTTCCCCTCTCTCCTCCTTCCCCCCCAAGTCTTAATCCAACAAGGAAAAAGGATGGGAGTCGTACTCCCGGTGGGAGTAGGACTCCTCCGGCGCGCCTCCTCCTATGGTCGGCCGCACCCCCCCTTGCTCCTTTATATACGGGGGCAGGGGCACCCTAGAGACACAAGAACTGATCGTTGATCTCTTAGACATGTGCGGTGCCCCCCCTCCACCATGGTACACCTCGATAATACTGTAGCGGTGCTTAGGCAAAGCCCTGCGTCGGTAGAACATCAACATCGTCACCACGCCGTCGTGCTAACGAAACTCTCCCTCAACACTCGGCTGGATCAGAGTTTGAGGGACATCATCGAGCTGAACGTGTGCTGAACTCGGAGGTGCCGTACGTTCGGTACTTGATCGGTCGGATCATGAAGACGTACGACTACATCAACCGTATTGTGCTAACGCTTTCGCTTTCGGTCTACGAGGGTACGTGGACAACACTCTCCCTCTCGTTGCTATGCATCACCATGATCTTGTGTGTGCGTAGGAAATTTTTGAAATTACTACGTTCCCCAACAGTGGCATCCGAGCCAGGTTTTATGCGTTGATGTTATATGCACGAGTAGAACACAAGTGAGTTGTGGGAGTTAATTGCACAGAAGTACCACAATATGGGCATCACATGCAGATTGATACCAAGATTGCTAATTTTTGCATGTCAGTACCAAGATTGTGCCGATCATGAAGACGTACGACTACATCAACCGTATTGTGCTAACGCTTTCGCTTTCGGTCTACGAGGGTACGTGGACAACACTCTCCCTCTCGTTGCTATGCATCACCATGATCTTGTGTGTGCGTAGGAAATTTTTGAAATTACTACGTTCCCCAACAGTGGCATCCGAGCCAGGTTTTATGCGTTGATGTTATATGCACGAGTAGAACACAAGTGAGTTGTGGGAGTTAATTGCACAGAAGTACCACAATATGGGCATCACATGCAGATTGATACCAAGATTGCTAATTTTTGCATGTCAGTACCAAGATTGTGCCAGACCATTGCAAATAGGTCTAAATTGCGTATAAGCACAAATAGATAAAAGAAACAAAAAATAAGGCGCAGCAAAAATCGAACCTGCGACCTGCAGTGCACGGGCACCACGCGCTAACCACCACGCCACAGTGCAGCTCACGCTTGAACACAGGCATTCCCTTTCTTATACCATGTCTGAAGCGCTGGGCCGGCCCACCGAGGCCTGCATTTTTTTCGATTCGCACTTAACTGCCGCTTGTGTTGGGCTTGTTCGTTGCCCCGGTTACTATTCGTTTCATTTCTGTTATGCTTTTAGAATGTGCGGTGAACATTTTTTTAATATACGCTGAACACTTTTTCTGCTTATATTGAACATTTTTCAATGCACGATGAACCTTTCTTTACAAATGGTGAACATTTTTTTTAATATAATAAACTTTGGTAATATCCGTTGAACATATTTGAAATGCAAATTGAACATTTTTGTACTATAGGTTGTTCAATTTTCTTACGATAAGGAACATTTTACTTAATTCGTGGTAACTTTTTTTGTAATTTATGGTGACATTTTATTAATACACGGTGAGTTTCAAGATTGTTATGGCGAATATTTTCTTAATACATGGTGAAATTTTTGTATTTCACAAAATGTTCAATATGTATTAAAACTTATTGTGTAAAGTCAATTTGCATTTCCAGAATCACTTGATTAATTTAATAAAAGTTGAAAAGTTTTAATACATTTCTAAAATTTATTATGATTACACAATTATTTTTAATACATGTTCTGCGCCATGTTTCTAAAATTAATGCATTTAAAATTATCTTTTAATGCATTGATTGCAAGAATGATTAAGAAACCGGGGCAAAAAGTTCTTGAAACTCATCGTGTATCAAGAAAATGTTCACCATAAATTACAAAAAGTTCACCGCACATTATGTAAAATTTTCATCATATCTGAAGAAAAACTTCAAGATATATTACAAAAATCTTCGATTTGCATTTAAAATATGTTCAAAGTTTATTATAATGGAGAAAATGTTAATCGTTTGTAAAGAAAAAGTTGACAACCTGTATTAAAAAAATTGTGTAATCTTAATAAATTTTAGAAATGCATTAAAACTGTTTAACTTTTATAAGAAATGCATTAAAACTTTTATAATAAATTTAGAAAATGTTCACCATAAATTAAAAAAATGTTCACCGCGCATTCTAAAAGCATAAGAGAAATGAAACGAATAGTAACCGAGGCAACGAACGAGCCCAACACAAGCGGCGGTTAAGTGTGAATCGAAAAAAAATGCAGGCCTCGGTGGGCCGGCCCAGCGCTTCAGACATGGTATAAGAAACGCGAGCTTTGCTGTGGCGTGGTGGTTAGCGCGTGGCGCCCGTGCACTGCAGGTCGCAGGTTCGATTCCTGCCGCGCCTGATTTTCTGTTTCTTTTATTTATTTGTTCAAGTGGCAGAAAATTTCAAACCAGTCCAGATTCGATGGTGGAAAATTGTGAACAAAAAAGAATGCCTCTCATGAATCCTTTTTCCCGCCAAAAAATTGGGCATTTTTGTGATTACATACAACGTAAGGGGGTTTTCTGCAAAAAACATGCCATGTCGGCACCTGACGGGCGGGCCCTGCCGGTCAGATACACCATCAATACGTATAAAACGCACTTTTAGTCTTTTTTGCAACGACTCGCCCCAATCTTGGTACTGACACGTAAAAATTACCAATCTTGGTATCAATCTGCTTCCAATGCCCCAATTGTGGTACTTCTGTGCAATTTACTCGAGTTGTGGGCGATATAAGTCATACTGCTTACCAGCATGTCATACTTTGGTTTGGCGGTATTGTTGGATGAAGTGGTCCAGACCGACATTACGCGTACACTTACGCGAGACTAGTTCTACCGACGGGTGGCTGGCGGGTGTTAGTTTCTCCAATTTTAGTTGAACCGAGTGTGGCTACGCCCGGTCCTTGTGAAGGTTAAAACAACACCAACTAGACAAACTATCATTGTGGTTTTTATGCGTAGGTAAGAACGGTTCTTGCTAAGCCCGTAGCAGCCACGTAAAACATGCAACAACAAAGTAGAGGACGTCTAACTTGTTTTTGCAGGGCATGTTGTGATGTGATATGGTCAAGACATGATGCTATATTTTATTGTATGAGATGATCATGTTTTGTAACCGAGTTATCGGCAACTGACAGGAGCCATATGGTTGTCACTTTATTGTATGCAATGCAATCGCCCTGTAATGCTTTACTTTATAACTAAGCGGTAGCGATAGTCGTAGAAGCATAAGATTGGCGAGACGACAACGATGCTACGATGGAGATCAAGGTGTCGCGCCGGTGACGATGGTGATCATGACGGTGCTTCGGAGATGGAGATCACAAGCACAAGATGATGATGGCCATATCATATAACTTATATTGATTGCATGTGATGTTCATCTTTTATGCATCTTATCTTGCTTTGATTGACGGTAGCATTATAAGATGATCTCTCACTATATTACAAGATAAAAGTGTTCTCCCTGAGTATGCACCGTTGCCAAAGTTTGTCGTGCCCAGACACCACGTGATGATCGGGTGTGATAACTCTACGTCCATCTACAACGGGTGCAAGCCAGTTTTGCACACGCAAAATACTCAGGCTAAACTTGACGAGCCTAGCATATGCAGATATGGCCTCGGAACACTGAGACCGAAAGGTCGAGCATGAATCATATAGTAGATATGATCAACATAGTGATGTTCACCATTGAAAGCTACTCCATTTCACGTGATGATCGGTTATGGTTTAGTTGATTTGGATGACGTGATCACTTACAGGATTAGAGGGATGTCTTTCTAAGTGGGAGTTCTTAAGTAATATGATTAATTGAACTTAAATTTATCATGAATTTAGTACCTGATAGTATCTTGCTTGTCTATGTTTGATTGTAGATAGATGGCCTGTGCTATTGTTCCGTTGAATTTTAATGTGTTCCTTGAGAAAGCAAAGTTGAAAGATGATGGTAGCAATTACACGGACTGGGTCCGTAACTTGAGGATTATCCTCATTACTGCACAGAAGAGTTACGTCGTGGAAGCACCGCTGGGTGCCAGGCCTACTGCTGATGCAACTGACGACGTTAAGAACGTCTGGCAGAGCAAAGCTGATGACTACTTGATAGTTCAATGTGCCATGCTTTACGGCTTAGAACCGGGACTTCAACTACGTTTTGGATGTCATGGAGCATATGAGATGTTCCAGGAGTTGAAGTTAATATTCCAGAAGAATGCCCGGATTGAGAGATATGAAGTCTCCAATAAGTTCTATAGCTGCAAGATGGAGGAGAATAGTTCTGTCAGTGAGCATATACTCAAGATGTCTGGGTATTGTAATCACTTGATTCAAATGGGAGTTAATCTTCCAGATGATAGCGTCATTGACAGAATTCTCCAATCACTTCCACCTAGCTACAAGAGCTTCGTGATGAACTATAATATGCAAGGGATGGATAAGACGATTCCCGAGCTCTTCGCAATGCTAAAAGCTGCGGAGGTAGAAATCAAGAAGGAGCATCAAGTGTTGATGGTCAATAAGACCACTAGTTTCAAGAAGAATGGTAAAGGGAAGAAGAAGGGGAACTTCAAGAAGAACAGCAAGCAAGTTGCTGCTCAGGAGAAGAAACCCAAGTCTGGACCTAAGCCTGAAACTGAGTGCTTCTACTACAAGCAGACTGGTCACTGGAAGCGGAACTGCCCCAAGTATTTGGCGGATAAGAAGGATGGCAAGGTCAACAAAGGTATATGTGATATACATGTTATTGATGTGTACCTTACTAGAGCTCGCAGTAGCACCTGGGTATTTGATACTGGTTCTGTTGCTAATATTTGCAACTCGAAACAGGGACTACGGATTAAGCGAACACTTGCAAAGGACGAGGTGACAATGCGCGTGGGAAATGGTTCCAAAGTTGATGTGATCGCGGTCGGCACGCTACCTCTACATCTACCTTCGGGATTAGTATTAGACCTAAATAATTGTTATTTGGTGCCAGCGTTGAGCATGAACATTATATCTGGATCTTGTTTGATGCGAGACGGTTATTCATTTAAATCAGAGAGTAATGGTTGTTCTATTTATATGAGTAATATATTTTATGGTCATGCACCCTTGAAGAGTGGTCTATTTTTGATGAATCTCGATAGTAGTGATATACATATTCATAATGTTGAAGCCAAAAGATTTTGAGTTGATAATGATAGTGCAACTTATTTGTGGCACTGCCGTTTAGGTCATATCGGTGTAAAGCGCATGAAGAAACTCCATACTGATGGACTTTTGGAACCACTTGATTATGAATCACTTGGTACTTGCGAACCGTGCCTCATGGGCAAGATGACTAAAACGCCGTTCTCCGGAACTATGGAGAGAGCAACAGATTTGTCGAAAATCATACATACAGATGTATGTGGTCCGATGAATGTTGAGGCTCGTGGCGGATATCGTTATTTTCTCACCTTCACAGATGATTTAAGCAGATATGGGTATATCTACTTAATGAAGCATAAGTCTGAAACATTTGAAAAGTTCAAAGAATTTCAGAGTGAAGTTGAAAATCATCGTAACAAGAAAATAAAGTTTCTACGATCTGATCGTGGAGGAGAATATTTGAGTTATGAGTTTGGTCTACATTTGAAACAATGCGGAATAGTTTCGTAACTCACGCCACCTAGAACACCACAGCGTAATGGTGTGTCTGAACGTCGTAATCGCACTTTACTTGATATGGTGCGATCTATGATGTCTCTTATAGATTTACCACTATCGTTTTGGGGTTATGCTTTAGAGACGGCCACATTCACGTTAAATAGGGCACCATCAAAATCCGTTGAGACGACGCCTTATGAACTGTGGTTTGGCAAGAAACCAAAGTTGTCGTTTCTTAAAGTTTGGGGCTGCGATGCTTATGTGAAAAACCTTCAACATGATAAGCTCGAACCCAAATCGGAGAAATGTGTCTTCATAGGATACCCAAAGGAGACTGTTGGGTACACCTTCTATCACAGATCCGAAGGCAAGACATTCGTTGCTAAGAATGGATCCTTTCTAGAGAAGGTCTCGAAAGAAGTGAGTGGGAGGAAAGTAGAACTTGATGAGGTAACTGTACCTGCTCCCTTATTGGAAAGTAGTTCATCACAGAAATCGGTTTCTGTGACACCTACACCAATTACTGAGGAAGTTAATGATGATGATCATGAAACTTCAGATCAAGTTGCTACTGAACCTCGTAGATCAACCAGAGTAAGATCCGCACCAGAGTGGTACGGTAATCCTGTTCTGGAAGTCATGCTACTAGATCATGATGAACCTACGAACTATGAAGAAGCGATGGTGAGCCCAGATTCCGCAAAATGGCTTGAGGCCATGAAATCTGAGATGGGATCCATGTATGAGAACAAAGTGTGGACTTTGGTTGACTTGCCCGATGATCGGCAAGCAATTCAGAATAAATGGATCTTCAAGAAGAAGACTAACGCTGACGGTAATGTTACTGTCTACAAAGCTCGACTTGTTGCGAAAGGTTTTCGACAAGTTCAAGGGATTGACTACGATGAGACCTTCTCACCCGTAGCGATGCTTAAGTCTGTCCGAATCATGTTAGCAATTGCCGCGTTTTATGATTATGAAATATGGCAGATGGATGTCAAAACTGCATTCTTGAATGGATTTCTGGAAGAAGAGTTGTATATGATGCAACCGGAAGGTTTTGTCGATCCAAAGGGAGCTAACAAAGTGTGCAAGCTCCAGCGATCCATTTATGGACTAGTGCAAGCCTCTCGGAGTTGGAATAAACGCTTTGATAGTGTGATAAAAGCATTTGGTTTTATACAGACTTTTGGAGAAGCCTGTATTGACAAGAAAGTGAGTGGGAGCTCTGTAGCATTTCTGATATTATATGTGGATGACATATTGCTGATTGGAAATGATATAGAATTTCTGGATAGCATAAAGGGATACTTGAATAAGAGTTTTTCAATGAAAGACCTTGGTGAAGCTGCTTATATATTGGGCATTAAGATCTATAGAGATAGATCAAGACGCTTAATTGGACTTTCACAAAGCACATACCTTGACAAAGTTTTGAAGAATTTCAAAATGGATCAAGCAAAGAAAGGGTTCTTGCCTGTGTTACAAGGTGTGAAGTTGAGTAAGACTCAATGCCCGAGCACTACAGAAGATAGAGAGAAAATGAAAGATGTTCCCTATGCTTCAGCCATAGGCTCTATCATGTATGCAATGCTGTGTACCAGACCTGATGTGTGCCTTGCTATAAGTCTAGCGGGGAGGTACCAAAGTAATCCAGGAGTGGATCACTGGACAGCGGTCAAGAACATCCTGAAGTACCTGAAAAGGACTAAGGATATGTTTCTCGTTTATGGAGGTGACAAAGAGCTCATCGTAAATGGTTACGTTGATGCAAGCTTTGACACTGATCCGGACGATTCTAAATCGCAAACCGGATACGTGCTTACATTGAACGGTGGAGCTGTCAGTTGGTGCAGTTCTAAACAAAGCGTCGTGGCGGGATCTACGTGTGAAGCGGAGTACATAGCTGCTTTGGAAGCAGCAAATGAAGGAGTCTGGATGAAGGAGTTCATATCCGATCTAGGTGTCATACCTAGTGCATTGGGTCCAATGAAAATCTTTTGTGACAATACTGGAGCAATTGCCTTGGCAAAGGAATCCAGATTCCACAAAAGAACCAAGCACGTCAAGAGACCTTCAATTCCATCCGGGATTTAGTCCAGGTGGGAGACATAGAAATTTGCAAGATACATATGGATCTGAATGTTGCAGACCCGTTGACTAAGCCTCTTCCACGAGCAAAACATGATCAGCACCAAAGCTCCATGGGTGTTAGAATCATTACTGTGTAATCTAGATTATTGACTCTAGTGCAAGTGGGAGACTGAAGGAAATATGCCCTATAGGCAATAATAAAGTTATTATTTATTTCCTTATATCATGATAAATGTTTATTATTCATGCTAGAATTGTATTAACCGGAAACATAATACATGTGTGAATATATAGACAAACAGAGTGTCACTAGTATGCCTCTACTTGACTAGCTCGTTAATCGAAGATGGTTATGTTTCATAACCATAGACATGAGTTGACATTTGATTAACGGGATCACATCATTAGGAGAATGATGTGATTTACATGACTCATTCCGTTCGCTTAGCACACGATCGTTTAGTATGTTGCTATTGCTTTCTTCATGACTTATACATGTTCCTATGACTATGAGATTATGCAACTCCCATTTACCGGAGGAACACTTTGTGTGCTACCAAACGTCACAACGTAACTCGGTGATTATAAAGGTGCTCTACAGGTGTCTCCGAAGGTACTTGTTGGGTTGGCGTATTTCGAGATTAGGATTTGTCACTCCGATTGTCGGAGAGGTATCTCTGGGCCCTCTCGGCAATGCACATCACTTAAGCCTTGCAAGCATTGTAACTAATGAGTTAGTTGCGGGATGATGTATTACGGAACGAGTAAAGAGACTTGTCGGTAACGATATTGAACTAGTTATTGAGATACCGACGATCGAATCTCAGGCAAGTAACATACCGATGACAAAGGGAACAACGTATGTTGTTATGCGGTCTGACCGATAAGGATCTTTGTAGAATATGTAGGAGCCAATATGAGCATCTAGGCTCCGCTATTGGTTATTGACCGGAGACGTGTCTCGGTCATGTCTACATAGTTCTCGAACCCGTAGGGTCTGCACGCTTAACGTTACGATGACAGTTTTATTATGAGTTTATATGTTTTGATGTACCGAAGGTTTTTCGGAGTCCCGGATGTAATCACGGACATGACGAGGAGTCTCAAAATGGTCGAGGCATGAAGATTGATATATTGGAAGCCTATGTTTGGATATCAGAAGTGTTCCGGGTGAAATAGTGATTTTTCCGGAGTACCGGAAGGGTTACCGGAACCCCCCGGAGGCTATTGGGCCTTATGGGCCCAAATGGAGGAAGCGGAGAGGCGGCCAAGGGGCAGCCGCGCGCTCCTCCCCCCCCTCCCAAGTCCGAATTGGACAAGGAGGGGGGCGGCGCCCCCCCCCCTTTCCTTTCCCCTCTCTCCTCCTTCCCCCCAAGTCCTAATCCAACTAGGAAAAAGGATGGTGGGAGTAGGACTCCTCCGGCGCGCCTCCTCCTATGGCCGGCCGCACCCCCCCTTGCTCCTTTATATACGGGGGCAGGGGGCACCCCAGAGACACAACAATTGATCATTAATCTCTTAGCCGTGTGCGGTGCCCCCCTCCACCATAGTACACCTCGATAATACTGTAGCGGTGCTTAGCGAGGCCCTGCGTCGGTAGAACATCAACATCGTCACCACGCCGTCGTGCTGACGAAACTCTCCCTCAACACTTGGCTGGATCAGAGTTCGAGGGACATCATCGAGCTGAACATGTGCTGAACTCGGAGGTGTCGTACGTTCGGTACTTGATCGGTCAGATCGTGAAGACGTACGACTACATCAATCGTGTTGTGCTAACGCTTCCGCTTTCGGTCTACGAGGGTACATGGACAACACTCTCCCCTCTCATTGCTATGCATCACCATGATCTTGCGTGTGCGTAGGAAAATTTTGAAATTACTACGTTCCCCAACAGTTGGAATATACAAGCCAAGTTCTATAATGAAAAATTCCAACTAGTATATGAAAGTGACAAAACAAAAGACTCTCTATCATCAAGATTATGGTGCTACTTTGAAGCACAAGTGTGGCAAAGGATAGTAGCATTGTCCCTTCTCTCTTTTTCTCTCTCTTTTTTGGGCATTCTCTTATTTTTTTATGGCATTTCTCTCCCCTTTTTTATTGATTCCTCACTTGGGACAATGCTCTAGAAAATGATGATCATCACACTTATATTTATTTACAACTCGATGATTACAACTTGATGCTAGAACAAAAGATGACTCTATATGAATGCCTCCGGCGGTGTACTGGGATATGCAATGAACCAAGAGTGACATGTATGAAAGAATTATGAAAGGTGGCTTTGCCACAAATACTATGTCAACTACATGATCATGCTAAGCAATATGACAATGATGAATGTGTCGTGATAAATGGAATGGTGGAAAGTTGCATGGCAATATATCTCAGAATGGCTATGGAAATGCCATAATAGGTAGGTATGGTGGCTGTTTTGAGGAAGATATAAGGAGGTTTATGTGTGAAAGAGTGTATCATATCACGGGGTTTGGATGCACCGGTGAAGTTTGCACCAACTCTCAATGTGAGAAAGGGCAATGCACTGTACCGAAGAGGCTAGCAATGATGGAAGGGGGAGAGTGCGTATAATCCATGGACTCAATGATACGTCTCCAACGTATCTATAATTTTTGATTGCTCCATGCTATATTATCTATTGTTTTAAACATTATTAGGCTTTATTGTCCACTTTTATATTATTTTTGGGACTAACCTATTAACCGGAGGCCCAGCCCAGAATTGTTGTTTTTTGCCTGTTTTAGGGTTTCAAAGAAAAGGAACATCAAATGGAGTCCAAACGGAATGAAACCTTCGGGAACGTGATTTTTCTCAACAGATAAGACCCGGGAGACTTGGACCCTACGCCAAGTCATGTAACAGGAGGCCACGAGGTAGGGGGCGCGCCCTACCCTACCAGGCGCGCCCCCCACCCTCATGGGCCCCCTGTTGCTCCACTGACGTACTTCTTCCTCCTATATATATCCACGTACCCCCAAACGATCAAGATAGGAGCCAAAACCCTAATTCCACCGCCGTAACATTCTGTATCCACGAGATCCCATCTTGGGGCCTATTCCGGAGCTCCGTCGGAGGGGGCATCGATCACGGAGGGCTTCTACATCAACACCATAGCCCCTCCGATGAAGTGTGAGTAGTTTATCTCAGACCTACGGGTCCATAGTTAGTAGCTAGATGGCTTCTTCTCTCTTTTTCGATCTCAATACAATGTTCTCCCCCTCTCTTGTGGAGAACTATTCGATGTAATCTTCTTTTTGCGGTGTGTTTGTTGAGATCGATGAATTGTGGGTTTATGATCAAGTCTATCTATGAATAATATTTGAATCTCCTCTGAATTCTTTTATGTATGATTGGTTATCTTTGCAAGTCTCTTCGAATTATCAGTTTGGTTTGGCCTACTAGATTGATCTTTCTTGCAATGGGAGAAGTGCTTAGCTTTGGGTTCAATCTTGCGGTGTCCTTTCCTGCTGACAGTAAGGGCAGCAAGGCACGTATTGTATTGTTGCAATCGAGGATAACAATATGGGTTTTTTTATATTGCATGAGTTTCTCCCTCTACATCATGTCATCTTGCTTAAGGCGTTACTCTGTTTTTAACTTAATACTCTAGATGCATGCTGGATAGCGGTCGATGAGTGGAGTAATAGTAGTAGATGCAGGCAGGAGTCGGTCTACTTGTCTCGGACGTGATGCCTATATACATGATCATGCCTATATATTCTCATAATTATGCTCAATTCTGTCAATTGCTCAACAGTAATTTGTTCACCCACCGTAGAATACTTATGCTCTCGAGATAAGCCACTAGTGAAACCTATGGCCCCCGGGTCTATCTTCATCATATTGTTCTCCTACTACTTTGCTATTTACTTTGCCTTTATTTTACTTTGCATCTTTATCATAAAAATACCAAAAATATTATCTTTATCATATCTATCAGATCTCACTCTCGTAAGTGGCCTCATAGGGATTGACAACCCCTATTTGCGTTGGTTGCGAGGATTTATTTGTTTTGTGCAGGTACGAGGGACTTGCGTGTAGCCTCCTACTGGATTGATACCTTGGTTCTCAAAAACTGAGGGAAATACTTACGCTACTTTACCGCATCATCCCTTCCTCTTCGGGGAAAACCAACGCAGTGCTCAAGAGGTAGCAAGAAGGATTTCTGGCGCCGTTGCCGGGGAGGTCTTCGCAAAAGTCAACATACCAAGTACCCATCACATACCCTTATCTCCCGCATTACATTATTTGCCATTTGCCTCTCGTTTTCCTCTCCCCCACTTCACCCTTGCCGTTTTATTCGCCCTCTCTCTCTCTCTCTATCCTCCCTCTCTTTCTCTATTTGCCTCTTTTTGCCCGTTTGCCTCTTTGTTTGCTTGTGTGTTAGTTTGTTTGCTTGTCACGATGGCTCAAGATAATACTAAATTGTGTGACTTCACCAATACCAACAACAATGATTTTATTAGCACTCCGATTGCTCCTCTTACCGATGCTGAATCTTGTGAAATTAATACTGCTTTGCTGAATCTTGTCATGAAAGATCTGTTTTCCGGCCTTCCTAGTGAAGATGCCGCTACCCATCTTAATAGCTTCGCTGATTTGTGTGACATGCAAAAGAAGAAAGATGTGGATAATGATATTGTTAAATTGAAGTTATTTCTTTTTTCGCTTAGAGATCGTGCTAAAGCTTGGTTTTCGTCTTTGCCTAAAAATAGTATTGATTCATGGAACAAGTGCAAAGATGCTTTTATCTCTAAGTATTTTCCTCCCGCTAAGATCATCTCTCTTAGAAACGATATTATGAACTTTAAGCAACTTGATCATGAACATGTTGCACAAGCTTGGGAGAGAATGAAATTAATGATACGTAATTGCCCTACTCATGGTTTAAATTTGTGGATGATTGTTCAAAAAATTTATGCCGGATTGAATTTTGCTTCTAGAAATCTTTTAGATTCGGCCGCGGGAGGCACTTTTATGGAAATCACTTTAGGAGAAGCTACTAAACTCCTAGATAATATTATGGTTAATTATTCTCAATGGCACACTGAAAGATCTACTAATAAAAAGGTGCATGCGATAGAAGAAATTAATGTTTTGAGTGGAAAGATGGATGAACTTATGAAACTATTTGCTAATAAGAGTGTTTCTTCTGATCCTAATGATATGCCCTTGTCTACTTTGATTGAGAATAATAATGAATCTATGGATGTGAATTTTGTTGGTAGGAACAATTTTGGTAACAACGCGTATAGAGGAAATTTCAATCCTAGGCCTTATCCTAGTAATCCCTCTAATAATTATGGTAATTCCTACAACAATTCTTATGGAAATTATAATAAGATGCCCTCTGATTTTGAATCTAATATTAAAGAATTTATTACTTCGCAAAAGAATTTTAATGCTATGATTGAAGAAAAATTGCTTAAGATTGATGATTTGGCTAGGAACGTTGATAGAATTTATCTTGATGTTGATTCTTTGAAACTTAGATCTATTCCACCTAAGCATGATATCAATGAGTCTCTCAAAGCCATGAGAATTTCCATTGATGAGTGCAAAGAAAGAACCGCTAGGATGCGTGCTAAGAAAGATGCCTTTATAAAACCGTGTTCTTCTAGTTCCTATGAAAATAATGATGAAGATCTAAAAGTTATTGATGTGTACCCTATTAAATCTTTGTTTTGCAATATGAATCTTGATAATGATGGTATTGAATATGATCCACCTTTACCTAGAAGGCGTTCTAAGAATTCAGAATTTGTTGATCTTGATGCTAAATTTGATAAAACTGGGATCGAAGAAATTAAAACCCTAGATGTTGCTAAACCCACTATTATGGATTTCAAGGAATTTAACTATGAAAATTGCTCTTTGATTGATTGTATTTCCTTGTTGCAATCCGTGTTAAATTCTCCTCATATTTATAGTCAAAATAAAGCGTTTACTAAACATATCGTTGATGCCTTGATGCAATCTTATGAAGAAAAACTTGAATTGGAAGTTTCTATCCCTAGAAAACTTTATGATGAGTAGGAACTAACTATTAAAATTAAAATTAAAGATCATGAATGCTATGCTTTATGTGATTTGGGTGCTAGTGTTTCCACGATTCCAAAGACTTTGTGTGACTTGTTAGGTTTCCATGATTTTGATGATTGCTCTCTAAACTTGCACCTTGCGGATTCCACTATTAAGAAACCTATGGGAAGAATTAATGATGTTCTTATTGTTGCAAATAGGAATTATGTGCCCGTATATTTTATTGTTCTTGACATAGATTGCAATCCTTCATGTCCTATTATTCTTGGTAGACCTTTCCTTAGAATGATTGGTGCAATTATTGATATGAAGGAAGGAAATATTATATTCCAATTTCCATTAAGGAAAGGCATGGAACACTTTCCTGGAAAAAAGATTAAATTACCTTATGAATCTATTATGAGAGCCACTTATGGATTGCCTACCAAAGATGGCAATACCTAGATCTATTCTTGCTTATTATGCCTAGCTAGGGGCGTTAAACGATAGCGCTTGTTGGGAGGCAACCCAATTTTCTTTTTATTCCTTGCTTTTTGCTCCTGTTTAGTAATAAATAAATTATCTAGCCTCTGTTTTTGTTGTGTTTTTTTTGTGTTTAATTAGTGTTTGTGCCAAGTAGAACCGTTGGGAAGACTTGGGGAAAGTCTTGTTGAACTTGCTGTAAAAAACAGAAACTTTAGCGCTCACGAGAACTGCTGTCATTTTTATTTGGAGAGTGATATTTAGTTAATTCTTTTTTCAGATGATTAATAGATAAATTCTTCACGTCCAGAAATTTATTTTAAAATTTTTGGGGTTCCAGATCTTGCGCTAGCTACAGATTACTACAGACTGTTCTGTTTTTGACAGATTCTGTTTTTTGTGTGTTGTTTGCTTATTTTGATGAATCTATGGCTAGTAAAATAGTTTATAAACCATAAAGAAGTTGGAATGCAGTAGGTATAACACCAATATAAATAAAGAATGAGTTCATTACAGTAACTTGAAGTGGTCTTTTGTTTTCTTTCGCTAACGGAGCTCACAAGATTTTCTACTTTAAGTTTTGTGTTGTGAAGTTTTCAAGTTTTGGGTAAAGATTTGATGGATTATGTAACAAGGAGTGGCAAGAGCCTAAGCTTGGGGATGCCCATGGCACCCTCAATATAATCTAAGGACACCTAAAAGCCAAAGCTTGGGGATGCCCCGGAAGGCATCCCCTCTTTCGTCTACTTCTATCGGTAACTTTACTTGGAGCTATATTTTTTTCGCCACATGATATGTGTTTTGCTTGGAGCGTCTTGTATTATTTGAGTCTTTGCCTTTTAGTTTACCACAATCATCCTTGCTGTACACACCTTTTGATAGATCAATACATAATTTGGAAATGGTTAGAATACTCTATGTGCTTCGCTTATATCTTTTGAGTCATATAATTTTGCTCTAGTGCTTCACTTAAAGCTTTTAGAGCATGGTGGTGGATTTTTTTTATAGAAACTATTGATCTCTCATGCTTCACTTAGATTATTTTGAGAGTCTTAAATAGCATGGTAATTTGCTTAAAATCCTAATATGCTTGGTATACAAGATTAATAATAAAACTTTCTTATGAGTGTGTTGAATACTATGATAAGTTTGATACTTGATAATTGTTTTGAGATATGAAGATGGTGATATTAAAGTTGTGCTAGTTGAGTAGTTGTGAATTTGAGAAATACTTGTGTTGAGGTTTGTGATTCCCGTAGCATGCACGTATGGTGAACCGTTATGTGATGAAGTCGGAGCATGATTTATTTTTTGATTGTCTTCCTTATGAGTGGCGGTCGGGGACGAGCGATGGTCTTTTCCTACCAATCTATCCCCCTAGGAGCATGCGCGTAATACTTTGCTTTGATGACTTGTAGATTTTTGCAATAAGTATATGAGTTCTTTATGACTAATGTTGAGTCCATGGATTATACGCACTTCTCTCACCCTTCCACCTTTGCTAGCCTCTCTAATACCACGCACCTTTCGCCGGTATCATACACCCACCATATACCTTCCTAAAAACAGCCACCATACCTACCTATTATGGCATTTCCATAGCCATTCCGAGATATATTGCCATGCAACTTTCCACCATTCCATTTATTATGACACACTCCGTCATTGTCATATTGCTTAGCATGATCATGTAGTTGACATCGTATTTGTGGCAAAGCCACCGTTCATAATTCTTTCATACATGTCACTCATGCATCATTGCATATCCCGGTACATCGCCGGAGGCATTCATATAGAGTCATATTTTGTTCTAAGAATCGAGTTGTAATTCTTGAGTTGTAAGAAAAATAAAAGTGTGATGATCATCATTATTAGAGCATTGTCCCAGTGAGGAAAGGATGATGGAGACTATGATTCCCCCACAAGTCGGGATGAGACTCTGGACGAAAAAAAGAGGCCATAAAAAAGAGAAAACACCCAAATAAAAAAATGAGAGAAAAAGAGAGAAGGGGCAATGCTACTATCCTTTTACCACACTTGTGCTTCAAAGTAGCACCATGATCTTCATAGTAGAGAGTCTCTCATGTTATCCCTTTCATATACTAGTGGGAATTTTTCATTATAGAACTTGGCTTGTATATTCCAATGATGGGCTTCCTCAAAATGCCCTAGGTCTTCATGAGCAAGCAAGTTGGATGCACACCCACTTAGTTTCTTTTTGAGATTTCATACACTTATAGCTCTAGTGCATCCGTTGCATGGCAATCCCTACTCACTCACATTGATATCTATTGATGGGAATCTCCATAGCCCGTTGATACGCCTAGTTGATGTGAGACCATCTTCTCCCGTTTTGTCTTCTCCACAACCACCACTCTATTCCACCTATAGTGCTATATCCATGGTTCACGCTCATGTATTGCGTGAAAATTGAAAAGATTTTGAGAATGTCAAAAGTATGAAACAATTGCTTGGCTTGTCATCGGGGTTGTGCATGATTTAAATATTTTGTGTGGTGAAGATGGAGCATAGCCAGACTATATGATTTTGTAGGGATAACTTTCTTTGGCCATGTTATTTTGAGAAAACAAAATTGCTTAGTTAGTATGCTTGAAGTATTATTATTTTTATGTCAATATGAACTTTTGTCTTGAATCTTTCGGATCTGAATATTCATACCACAATTAAGAATAATTACATTAAAATTATGCCAAGTAGCACTCCGCATCAAAAATTCTGTTGTTATCATTTACCTACTCGAGGACGAGCAGAAATTAAGCTTGGGGATGCTTGATACGTCTCCAACGTATCTATAATTTTGGATTGCTCCATGCTATATTATCTACTGTTTTAAACATTATTGGGCTTTATTATCCACTTTTATATTATTTTTGGGACTAACCTATTAACCGGAGGCCCAGCCCAGAATTGTTGTTTTTTGCCTGTTTTAGGGTTTTGAAGAAAAGGAATATCAAACAGAGTCCAAACGGAATGAAACCTTCGGGAACGTGATTTTCTCAACAGATAAGACCCGGGAGACTTGGACCCTACGCCAAGGCATGTAACAAGAGGCCACGAGGTAGGGGGCGCGCCCTGCCCTACCAGGCGCGCCCCCCACCCTCGTGGGCCCCCTGTTGCTCCACCGACATACTTCTTCCTCCTATATATATCCACGTGCCCCCAAACGATCAGGACAGGAGCCAAAACCCTAATTCCACCGTCGTAACTTTCTGTATCCATGAGATCCCATCTTGGAGCCTGTTCCGGAGCTCCGCCGGAGGGGGCATCGATCACAGAGGGCTTCTACATCAACACCATAGCCCCTCCGATGAAGTGTGAGTAGTTTATCTCAGACCTACGGGTCCATAGTTAGTAGCTAGATGGCTTCTTCTCTCTTTTTGGATCTCAATACAATGTTCTCCCCCTCTCTTGTGGAGAACTATTCGATGTAATCTTCTTTTTGTGGTGTGTTTGTTGAGATCGATGAATTGTGGGTTTATGATTAAGTCTATCTATGAATAATATTTGAATCTTCTCTGAATTCTTTTATGTATGATTGGTGATCTTTGCAAGTCTCTTCGAATTAACAGTTTGGTTTGGCCTACTAGATTGATCTTTCTTGCAATGGGAGAAGTGCTTAGCTTTGGGTTCAATCTTGCGGTGTCCTTTCCCGGTGACAGTAAGGGCAGCAAGGCACCTATTGTATTGTTGCCATCGAGGATAACAAGATGGGGTTTTTTATATTGCATGAGTTTATCCCTCTACATCATGTCATCTTGCTTAAGGCGTTACTCTATTTTTAACTTAATACTCTAGATGCAAGTTGGATAGCGGTCGATGAGTGGAGTAATAGTAGTAGATGCAGGCAGGAGTCGGTCTACTTGTCTCGGACATGATGCCTATATACATGATCATACCTAGATATTCTCATAGTTATGCTCAATTCTGTCAATTGCTCAACAGTAATTTGTTCACCCACCGTAGAATACTTATGCTCTCAAGAGAAGCCACTAGTGAAACCTATGGCCCCCGGGTCTATCTTCATTATATTGTTCTCCTACTACTTTGCTATTTACTTTGCCTTTATTTTACTTTGCATCATTATCATAAAAATACCAAAAATATTATCTTTGTCATATCTATCAGATCTCACTCTCGTAAGTGGCCTCATAGGGATTGACAACTCCTATTTGCGTTGGTTGTGAGGATTTATTTGTTTTGTCCAGGTACGAGGGACTTGCGCGTAGCCTCCTACTGGATTGATACCTTGGTTCTCAAAAACTGAGGGAAATACTTACGCTACTTTACTGCATCATCCCTTCCTCTTCTGGGAAAACCAACGCAGTGCTCAAGAGGTAGCACTCAACATTAGTCATAAAGAACTCACATACTTATTGCAAAAATCTACAAGTCACCAAAAACCAAACACTACGCGCATGCTCCTAGGGGGATAGATTGGTAGGAAAAGACCATCGCTCATCCCCGACCGCCACTCATAAGGAGGACAATCAAAGAACACCTCATGTTTCAAATTTGTTACATAATGTTTACCATACGTGCATTCTACGGGACTTGCAAACTTCAACACAAGAATTTCTCAAATTCACAACTACTCAACTAGCACGACTTTGATATTATTACCTCCATATCTCAAAACAATCATCAAGCATCAAACTTCTCTTAGTATTCAAAACACTCATAAGAATTTTTTTACTAATCTTGAATACCTAGCATATTAGGATTATTTAAGCAAATTACCATTCTATTTAAGACTCTCAAAATAATCTAAGTGAAGCATGAGAGATCAATATTTTCTATAAAACAAATCCACCACCGTTCTCTAAAATATATAAGTGAAGTACTAGAGCAAAAGTATATAACTCAAAAGATATAAGTGAAGCACATAGAGTATTCTAACAAATTCCAAATCATGTATGGCTCTCTCAAAAGGTGTGTACAGCAAGGATGATTGTGATAAACTAAAAAGCAAAGACTCAAATCATACAAGACCCTCCAAGCAAAACACATATCATGTGGTGAATAAAAATATAGCTCCAAGTAAAGTTACCGATGGAAGTAGACGAAAGAGGGGATGCCTTCCGGGGCATCCCCAAGCTTTGGCTTTTAGGTGTCCTTAGATTATCTTGGGGGTGCCATGGGCATCCCAAAGCTTAGGCTCTTGCCACTCCTTGTTCCATAATCCATCAAATTTTTACCCAAAACTTGAAAACTTCACAACACAAAACTTAAAGTAGAAAATCTCGTGAGCTCCGTTAGCGAAAGAAAACAAAAGACCACTTCAAGGTACTGTGATGAACTCATTATTTATTTATATTGGTGTTAAACCTACTGTATTCCAACTTCTCTATGGTTTATAAACTATTTTACTAGCCATAGATTCATCAAAATAAGCAAACAACTCACGAAAAACAGAATCTGTCAAAAACAGAACAGTCTGTAGTAATCTGTAGCTAGCGCAAGATCTGGAACCCCAAAAATTCTAAAATAAATTGCTGGAGGTGATAAATTTATCTATTAATCATCTTCGAAAATAATTAACTAAATAGAACTTTCCAAATAAAAATGTCAGCAGTTCTCGTGAGTGCTAAAGTTTCTGTTTTTTTACAGCAAGATATCAAGACTTTCCCCAAGTCTTCCCAACGGTTCTACTTGGCACAAACACTAATTAAACACAAAAAACACAACCAAAACAGAGGCTAGGTAAATTATTTATTACTAAACAGGAGCAAAAAGCAAGGAATAAAAATAAAATTGGGTTGCCTCCCAACAAGCGCTATCGTTTAACGCCCCTAGCTAGGCATAAAAAGCAAGGATAGATCTAGGTATTGCCATAATAGTAAGATAGATCATTAAAACTCTTTTCATATTTTCTATGTTCGGGAGCAAGTTTTCTTTGAGGCAAGCAAAATTAATCAAAAGGGCTAAATTTAATGGGACAAAAGTCCCCAATATCAACCTTGGGAGGTATAGGTTCCTCCTTTGGCCCTTTGTATTGCACAACCAATTCATCATTATAAGTATTCTTTTGACAGAACTTTGTGAGCCTAAACTCAAGAGAATATCCTAGTTCATTATTTCGAATGGCCAAATCATCATTAAGTTCAGAAATTCTATCAACTAAAACATTGGTAGGAACCCTTTTTCTAAGATTTTCATTGAAAGCAACATAGTCTAGGGATTGAAAACGCATTATTTCTTCTTGATCAAAAAGGATAGCCTCTATGGGAGGATGGAAAGCGTCCACCCTATAATGCGCAAAGATTTCTTTGGCCTCTTTTATTATGAATCTGAACTCATGAGCCAAAAATATCATAGCGGCACGCTTAACAGAAGAATGCTCAATATTAGAAAATTCTAGGAAAATCCTTTGTATGCAAGGGTGCATGTGCATGAATTGTCTTTCAAGTTCAACTACAAGCATGGCAATAGCGTCCGCAAGACTACTAGTTCTATGAAGGATAGAACTACCCATAGAAGTCAAAGCACCGGCACAAGTAAAGAAATCTTGGATAATTCCTTTTCCAATAATATTACCACTACCAATACTCAATTTTTTTGTATGTCAGATAGGGAGTTCTTCAGCAGGAGCGACAGAATTTTCCATGATATTATTATTGTCCAAATCGACCATAATTTCCCCAATTTCAAACATGACGGCAGAAAGTGCAAAAAGCAAAAAGAGGCAAATAAGAAAGAGAGGGAGGATAGAGAGAGCGGGCGAATAAAATGGCAAGGGTGAAGTGGGGGAGAGGAAAACGAGAGGCAAATGGCAAATAATGTAATGCGGGAGATAAGGGTTGTGATGTGTAGTTGGTATGTTGACTTTTTCGTAGACTCCCCGGCAACAGCGCCAGAAATGGCTCGTTGTCGGGAGTCAAATCTTGACTTGCGTGAACCTTCCCGGCAACGGCGCCAGAAATCCTTTTGCTACCTCTTGAGCACTGCGTTGGATTTCCTTGAAGAGGAAAGGATGATGCAGCAAAGTAACGTAAGTATTTCCCTCAGTTTTTGAGAACTAATGTATCAATCCAGTAGGAGGCTACGCGCGAGTCCCTCGTACCTGCACAAAACAAATAACTCCTCGCAACCAATGTGATAAGGGGTTGTCAATCCCTTCACGGTCACTTACGAGAGTGAGATCTGATAGATATGATATGATAATATTTTTGGTATTTTTGTGATAAAGATGCAAAGTAAAATAAAAGCAAAGTAAAAAGCAAAGTAGTAGGAGAACAATATGATGAAGATAGACCCGGGGGCCATAGGTTTCACTAGTGGCTTCTCTCAAGAGCATAAGTATTTTACGGTGGGTGAACGAATTATTGTTGAGCAATTGACAGAATTGAGCATAGTTATGAGAATATCTAGGTATGATCATGTATATAGGCATCATGTCCGAGACAAGTAGACCGACTCCTTCCTGCATCTACTACTATTACTCCACTCATCGACCGCTATCCAGCATGCATCTAGAGTATTAAGTTCATGAAAACAGAGTAACGCCTTAAGCAAGATGACATGATGTAGAGGGATAAATTCATGCAATATGATAAAAAAAACCCATCTTGTTATCCTCGATGGCAACAATACAATACGTGCCTTGCTGCCCCTACTGTCACTGGGAAAGGACACCGCAAGATTGAACCCAAAGCTAAGCACTTCTCCCATTGCAAGAAAGATCAATCTAGTAGGCCAAACCAAACTGATAATTCGAAGAGACTTGCAAAGATAACCAATCATACATAGAAGAATTCAGAGAAGACTCAAATATTGTTCATAGATAATCTTGAGCATAAACCCACAATTCATCGATCTCAACAAACACACCGCAAAAAGAAGATTACATCGAATAGATCTCCACAAGAGAGGGGGAGAACATTGTATTGAGATCCAAAAAGAGATAAGAAGACATCTAGCTAATAACTATGGACCCGAAGGTCTGAGGTAAACTACTCACACTTCATCGGGGAGGCTATGGTGTTGATGTAGAAGCCCTCCGTGATGGATGCCCCCACCGGGGGAGCTCCGGAACAGGCCCCAAGATGGGATCTCGTGGATACAGAAGGTTGCAGCGGTGGAATTAGGTTTTTGGCTCCGTTTCTGATCGTTTGTGGGTACGTAGGTATATATAGGAGGAAGGAGTACGTCGGTGGAGCAACAGGGGCCCAGGAGGGTGGAGGGCGCGCCTGGGGGGTAGGTGCGCCCCCCTACCTCGTGGCTTCCTCCTTTATTTCTTGACGTAGGGTCCAAGTCTCCTGGATCATGTTCGTTCCGAAAATCACGTTCCCGAAGGTTTCATTCCGTTTGGACTCCGTTTGATATTTCTTTTCTGCAAAACTCTGAAATAGGCAAAAAAAACAGCAATTCTAGGCTGGGCCTCTGGTTAATAGGTTAGTCCCAAAAATAATATAAAAGTGGATAATAAATCCCAATAATGTCCAAAACAGTAGATAATATAGCATGGAGCAATCAAAAATTATAGATACGTTGGAGACGTATCACTTGCTACTTTGATTACTTGTTACTCATTACCATTATTTTACTATCAAACTATTTTCCACAACTGTCTTACAACACTTGCAGAGAAGACCTTGCTGAAAACCGCTTATTGATTCCTTCTGCTCCTCACTGGGTTTGACACTCTTATTGAGAGGACTGCGATCGATCCCCTATACTTGTGGGTCATCACCCCTCAACTTTGATCCGATCATCATCATCCAAACCTTCATGTCAGGTATGTATTGGGTTGCATGAACTCCCATTGAATGGTGCCGTTGAAAAAGACCAGAACAAGTGGGTGCTCGTGAACTTCCACACACCCTATGAGATTATACTTCATCGCTTGAATCATATAGGGATTCCCCCTCGCGTCCCATGGCATGAAGATTACATCTTCAGCTGGGCGCACCTCGGTTTGCAGAAAGTGTAATCTGGCAAGTTCCCAGGCCATTTGGGAATTACGCGAACTTCAAGCTAATTGCCTTGTCCGACCATGGACTCGTGTATATCAGTGGTGAAGCTAGTTGTATGTGGACGCAACTTGCCTCAGAATGCTGCTTTGATGGTGATCCATACTTATGTGATGCTATTGAACAAAATGGCATCATCTACACGATCGACCATGCATATTGCACCACATATTGCTGCGATGTTGCGGCCGCCTCCAAACATACCAATTACGGTTATAAATTTTTTCGTCTTATTTTAATGATAACGACATGACATTGTTTGAACTATTGTGATGTTGGCATATCTCTATTAGAGCAGAATTTGAGTAGTATTAGGGACGTCATAAATCAGGAAATAAAATAGGAAAAATTGGAAGTCCAATTGGTAATGTCTATATTTGGAACTAGTTAAATCATGTGATTGTGACCATGTCTATACAGTCAATTTTTACCCTTTAAGAATCAAACGGTTAGGAAGGGACAAATATGGATATTATCATTGTGTATCAATAGCCATGTTAGTTTCCTCATTTTTATGATGTAGAAACATGCCTAGCACCAGCACTGTTACTTTCATCTAACCATACATTAGGGAAGTCGCATATGGAAAACTCTATATTTGGAAGTAGTGAAATCATGTCATGCTTACCATGTCTACATACCTATATTCGCCTTTCAGCAATAAATGGCTAGAATAATATCCTCACAAGCATTTTGCACACAGAACATGAGCATATAACAATGCATGGTGTGTTAGTTTTCTTTGAAGAATTTATATGAGAACAGAACATGACTACATAACATGCATGACGTGTTAGTTTCGTGTGAAGAATCGATTGTGTGACAACATGAGTATAACCATGCATGGCAGTGCTATATTTTTAATCCCAGTATACATTTCCATGTATTTTCTTCTCAGTTCTAACACGGACATATCAGTGTTGTTTCTTACAATATCCTACTCATATTCTGAACAATGTTGATCTTACATGAACAATGTTTGTCATTTTTGTCTCCTTTTTATATGATGTAGTGTCCGTACGGCCCCTGCCCTTTGTAATCACACCACATTTGCGGGAAATACGGAAGCACAACTGGTTCCTCGCTTGATCAGACGGTGGCAAAAGATTGATTATCATTCACATACATCAGTCGCCAAGGTTATATAGCAAAACCCCCACTGTGCAAAAGCAGCATGAAATACATGAGTATCCGAGAAATGGTTGTCACATCTTTGAGCAGGATACCAGCTTGTTGGGGCCTTCGGGATTTTTGAGTTGGAGACGGGTAAACAGCCTTGGTTCACACTCCCTGTTTCTTGGACGTAATTATCTGATTAACCAAAAGATTGATGACGGGAAAATGGCGGGCGAGAAAATACGTGTCCACGTCATTGATACAGAATAAATAAATTTAAGTGCATAAATGCATAAATAAAATAGAGACCAAACATTGCAGGTACTTTATTTTCAGAACTCTTACATTTACATAAAAGATCTGTTAATTACATCTCCGTGGAGAAAACCCCTGATTAAGAATTCCAGCTATCTTATTACATAGAATTGCATCACACGAGTACTACAAAATGTAGAAATAAAAGAAGACTACAAATTGTAGAAATAAAAATCCTCCTCGTTGTCTTCGATGTCGGCGTACTCGGAGAGCCTTGAACTTCGTTTATGCTAACATATGTGTTGCATAACATTCATGATTTGACAATGTTCATTCATATAGCGCGTTCATGCCTAACTCATTAACCATCGCAAATATGTAGTGGTTGTCTTTTTAGTCATATGAAGATCTATTTAATGGTTAACTAGCCGGGCTAACGTGTGTATCTGCAATATGGGGCATAACTCTTTTTATGAGTTAATTTTGACACGCATGTGATTTCTATGTGCATGCCTGAAATGGCGGAATATTTGATTTACTTTATAGCAACGTGTATAGCGTTGCACCGAGCCATCATATGCGAGGGCTATATGAAATTTGGTGATCACATATTCAATCGCACTATGTTATGTTTAGTGCGAGTGACATGGCTATGACCATAATTATCTTTTAGTTTTGGGGATGCATTCACCTATATGAAAGGAATGCATGATTTAATTTTAATCTGTATGAGGGATCCTTTTATGACATATGGGTTATGCTTAAATATTAGTTTTGCTAGTCTCAAACATATCATATATGGGCATGCGACTAAGTGAATCTAGTCAAATATTTATATGACTTCGGATTTGCGGTGCATGAGAATATTTTTATGAAGTTTTAGGCCTCATTCGGTTTGAAGGATTTTTGTAGGAAAAACATGGGAACAAGCATTCCAGAGGAAATTTTCCTATATATGCATTCGGTTTGTAGGAAATGTGTACATGAATTTCGTAGGAATACTACTCATTTCCTGTGTTTTTTTAGGAAACTACACATCTATTCAAAGCTCTTTTATGCGTAGGAACGAGGCAAGTCAATTCCTTAGGATGGCAAGTGCCATCCTATCAAATTCCTATACTACTTCTAATTCCTACGTTTTGATTTCCTCCAAACCGAATGAGCCCTCACTTCACTTGTATTAGTACTAACATCATGTAGCAACATTGTACCCATGTGTAGCATAACCAAGTGAAGTATGTTGATTTCTTCTTGCTTGTATTATCACCAACATAGCACAAACTGCATGCTGGTAGTGTAACCAAATAGAAGTATATATCGATTTATGTTTCGCATGGACATGATGAAGTTAACTAGGCAGATGGCATGCAAATATTATCATTTTTTTGGTTTTTGCTTTACGATTACATAACTAGCACCACATGATGCAACAATGACAGCATTTAGGGATCTGGACAGGCTATAACTTATATGGAAGAAATATGCCTGAATTTCCAACAACATAGGGCTTTATGAAACCAAATCAATATGAGGTTTATTTTCATTTCTATCCTTGATTTGTATCAACATGGGATGCAAGATCACCATGAGAGCAAATCAAGATGGACATATTTTTATTCTTGAATTGTATCAACATGGGATGCAAGATCGCCATGAGACCAAAACAAGATGAACATAATTTTTGGTCTTGACTTGTATCCACATGGAGATGCAAGATCACCATGAGACCAAAACAAGAAGAATTTTAGTTGCATCATGTGCACTTAGTTTGCATCATTATAGAATTGAGGAGTGATATATATATATATATATATATAGTGTTACTATTCATCACTCAAGGTGCAGAATAAGTTATTCTTCACCCGAGATAATCTTATGATCATTTCATAATTAAATTACGTTTGGAATTCAAATAGTTACATTCCTATTGATTCACTACGTAAAATTTGACAGAAGAAAATAAAAATATAGGTCATAAGACAAGAAAATTTCCAGTTTTTGTGTATTTTAGACTATGTTTTTATGTTTGTAATTTTACATAACATAAAATATTTTTTACGGCGATTATATATTTTCTTATGGTCTCTTTTTGCGTCGGAAATAAGACAAACTTACGGAACGTAAAATTACGGTGCATTGATGGTAAAATAGAGGGGGTGAACAATAACTATTCCTCACCTAGGGTGACGAATAGCACGACCCTATATATATATGATTTATCTTGATTTGTATCAGCATGGGATCACTAGGCATCTTATGCATTATCTTGATTTGTATCAGCATGGGATCAAGATCGCCATAAAACCGAATCAAGCACAAATACTTGGGTAGCGCCGGACATATATGAGGTGTATGGTGAAAGAAAAGGATCATCAATGGATATATTTTATCCTTGAATTGTATCAACATGGGATGCAAGATCACCATGAGACCAAAACAAGAAGAAACATATTCTTATTCTTGAATTGTATCAACATGAGATGCATGATCTCATGAGACCAAAATAAGATGATCATAATGTAACCATGGTTTGTATCAACAAGGGGTGCTAGACCCCATGAGACCAAACAAGGTGTGCTATATGGAGCGATCGTAGAATACCAACTACTTCAGATATATGGTGCAAGAGGAATGCTCAAGAAGGAAGCAAGGAGGTAGCCATGTACTCTCACCTTGCGTGTGAGGAAGTGATGCAGGCGAGCACAACCGGCATGTAGCAGCTTGTGGGCGGTGCAGATGCTGAGCCGTGCGGCTGGCGACGTATGTAGATGATGGCGAGCGGACGGACGATGACGACGGCGGCGAGCGGACGGCCGGCGACGAGTGTGTAGATGACGGCGACGAAGCTAGCAGCGTATGTATGTGCGTGAGTGATGGATGGATGAATGATTGAGTGGTTGATGAATGATGAGTAGGCAGCAACGGTGGCGGCGTGTGGATGGGAGAATGGGCGACCCGAGAGTAGTCGAGTGGCCTAGTATTTATAGGGATGGAGGAAGCAGTGAAGGGCCGGCTGGACGCGTGCCTACCCACGTTCTGATCCTGGGATCGTGTCCACGAACGTGGGAGCGTGGCTGGCTTTTTTCTCCCTTGTTTTTATTTGTTTAATCACTAATTACCGGCAATGTCCCATCAGCAGGGCTTAATTAGGCCACATAACGCGTGGGCTTTGGGCATGCTTGCATGCGATCGGCTGACGGAATAGGATATGCATGCATGTACGTAGCTATTCCGTATAAGTGCACTTGGTCAGATTTAGACTGTGGGGAAGCATTTTTTCACTGATATATAATTCATGACGACTTGACATTTTTTTATATACACTGTCGCGCGTTATGTCATTTTACGCGATCATTACTATGCTAATATTTTTTTAGCGATGACAGAATAATGCTCATAAATATGATATAGCATTTTGGCAATATTAGCGTCGTCTATGAAACTTTGAATTTGTGTCAACGTTGGGATTCCGCGGTTGATGATGGCATATGTGTATAAAAGTCATGTGTCCTCTAATTTATGCAACGATATTGTTCCTTCTTTTTTATTTGCAGGTCTGTTGTTTTATATTGAGCGGCGCCGCGGAAATTCATCATGATATTTTTTTATCCACGTATTCGGCAACTCAGTATTTTTTCATTCTATGTAAATGATTTTATTTGAATAATATCTATGCGCCATATTTTACTTTTGGCCGAAATCGATGTCAACAAAGATCACCCATGGCAAGGATCCTGGTGACAGAGAGGCTCTGTTTGTTAGGAAAAACTGAGTGTACATGGCGAACCTCATGTAGTAGAGGCTATGATACCACTGCGGTGCTTGTGGTATTATGAAAGTTTAAGTGTCAATTTTTTTGTGTTCTTAGTGATGCTTGTGAAGTAGTAGTTGCAATATAGGTCATGGCCATAAGATTGTAAGAGATGTTGCAATTTAGCTCTATGTAATGTCATTATGCCAAACTTTAAGATTTGAGAGTAATTGAGAAAGTTGATGTTGCTTTCCATACATAGATCCAATTGAGATGAACATTTACCAGATTAGTACTCCCTCTGTCCCATAACATAATATATTTTTATAAGCTAACATAGCTTGCAAAAAATGTCTTATATTGTGGGAGAAGGGAGTATTAATGTATTCCTGAATTTTAATATCTTCAATTTTTCTAAATCTTTCAAATTTTAGTCTAAGTTGAGTCAAGTATGGAAGCTGGAAATTGAAATGCATGAAACTCTCAAACATTGACCCAAATAAGGTGAATTTTTTCCATATTGGTTGTTAACTACTCCCTCAGTTCGTAAATATAAGTCCTTTTAGATATTCCACTATAGACTACATATGAAGCAAAATGAGTAAACATATATTCTAAAAGGCGTCTATATACATCCAAATGTAGTCTCTATAGTGGAATCTCTAAAAAAGACTTACATTTACGAACGGAGGGAGTAGAAGGGTTGAGCGCGCTTCGCTGCGCCATTGGGATTTCATAATTTTCGTTTGTTATTTGGGTTGGCGCGTGGGATGATGGTGTTTTTTTATAATGTGGTGTTTTTGGTGGGCTTTCTTGGCAATTTGACTCTATGTTGTCCGTTAATTAGCTCATATTCATGTGTGTGTGGGGGGGGGGGGGGGGGGTATCTTGCGCTCGCGGCCGCATGTATTATATTGATACTACAGTGTCACATCTTGATGCTTTTTTTTCTAGGTGGTGAGAGGATGTGCGGATTGATGTGTTATTAGGTTGATTTCTGCCGATTAATTTGAGAAATCCTTGACCTAGTCAAAATTGTGAATCAAATCCAAAATTGAATGTGGTAACTGAATGATAGAGCCTCTTCAGAAATCGTTGACCTGGTGAAAATCATAGATAAAATCCAAATGTAGCGCCTCAATTGAATGGGAGGGCTCTAGAAATAGGGAGCATATGGCTGAGTGAAAATCGTGAATCAGATCCTAAATTGAATACCTTAACTAGATGAGAGGGCTTCTTGAGAAATCGTTGACCCGGTCAAAATGATGGACCAAATCCAAATTTAACACCTCAATTGAATGAGGGGGGGGGGTCTAAAATTTGACCCGGTCAAAATCGTGAACCAAATCCAAATGTAACACCTCAATTGAATGGGAGGGCTCTAACATTAGGAACCATGGAACATGATGTACTCTCGAATTTCTATAATTTCTTCACATTTTTCTAAGAACTTTCAAATTTTATTCAAAGTTGACTCAAATAGGGAAGTTGGAAATTGAAATGCATGAAACACTTGAACCATTAACCCAAATGGGATGAAAATTTCCAAGTTTGGTTATTAATGTGCTCTTCGTTTCAGATCCTTGGATGAGCGGAACATCTTTGAGATCAATTTCTTTAATTGTTTCAAAATTTTCTAAGAACTTTCAAAATTTAGTCAAATTTGAAATGCATGAAACTCTCAAACTATTGGTACAAATAAAATAGAACTTTCCCATATTAGTCATATGTGGTTTCTTCAATTTATCGATCTTTTCCTAATTTTTCTGATAACTTTTAACATTTGTTAAAATTTTGTAGTTAAAACTTGAATTTGAATATTTCTCTAAATCTGCTAATCTAGATCAGCTCAAATTTTACGAGGTTGATTTTATGAAAAAAAAAATCAAAAAATTATGTATAGCTTGAAAAATTTGCCCAGAATTTTGGACAGAATTTTAGCTTTATTTTGAACTTTTTGGGAAGAAATATGCACATATACAACAAAATATAACAGATGCGGCATATGCAATAAAACTGCGCGAGATTGAGAGAGCCTTTCGGCTGGAGAGTAATAGAGAGCGACCGTGGGATCCACTTTGCCCCCACGTGGCTGTGTTGCTGCACTGCACCGAGAAGCCGTGCCACAATGCTATTTTGCACTCATGAACAAAAACAGTAACTACGTTTAAGGTCACAACCAGCGACCCAGAATAGCACAGTAAGAAAGTTTCGTCTGGCTCAGGAGACCTGAGGTGGCTCTGTTATCATCCAACTACCCATTTTACAGAATACTAAACAGAACCAAATGGGGGTGGTCAACACACAACAGCACAGGATTCTTCGAGCCTAGCAATACTCCATGTCTTCGTCGCGGTTGTCAATGATTTCCCACCTGTACATGTCAATGCCATCTTCAGTGGCAGCAGCAAATATCTCCCCTGAGTTGCCTTTGAAATGCACATCGCCGCAACTTCTGCCAAACCGCCGCTGGTTTTTGATCTGATCAAGAATATATGTTACTAATGTTGTCATAAACATGTTAGAAGAGACAAATTTGTGCATAGAGCATACCTCATCATCTTTGATGTTCAAGGTGAAAATGCCATCATCTGTGGATGCCAAAAACAGGTCAATGTCCACTGGACAGAACGATACAGAGTTTGCTCCTGCAGAATATATGCATCCAAAAGTACACTTAGACACGGCGCACATACAGATATAATCTCTTTTGACTCTGAAGATCTATATCCGCCAAGTAATCCAGGTGTTAGCTGAGATGAGGTCTGAACATTCCGTAACTTCAGTTTTGCTAGCTGATTGGTGGATTATTCATGGCTATTGGATTACAAAGTACACCTTTTTTTATTAAGTTTCGAGTGAGATCGGTAGAACTATGATGTGATCGCATCAAGCATAGGAATCAGGCGTCATGTTGATTCGTTTTAACCTCATTTTCATTGCTGACATGCTCATTCGTTTTAACCTTGTTTTCATTGCTGACATGTTCTTCCAAACAAACTTATTAATGTTTTGATAGTATGCTAAGTGAGTTAATGAATTTCCCACCTCTTTGTTTCTGGTAGTTAATTACTTGATTCAACAGTATGTACTATTTTGTGCATAAGTGTAAATGCACAGTAATGAAGAAAATCCTAGGAGATATGCTTCATGATTACTACTATGTGCATAACTGCAAATTAACAGTCATGTCTTGTGACTGCATCCTGTAATGAAGAAAATGCTACGAGATACAAACCTGAAATTTCTTTGCCGAACCGTTTAACTGGTTCATTCATCTTTCGGACGTCCCAGACTGTAAATGGTGTGCCACTGGAGCGGTTGGCTGTCAATATCAAGTTTAGATCAGATGGAACCCACTGGCAACAAGATAGTTCTGCATTGGCGTGAGAAATGCTGCATAAAGAGAAGAAAAAAGGTTACATTGATTTCTAGAAAAAGATAGTACAGGTCTTTTTTATGCAGTGATTGTTATGGTACCTCATGATTGCGCTTTTCACCCTCAAATCCATCACAGCCGTTTCGCCAATATGTGATGTAGCCAGGAGGGCGTTTTCCATGGACGGGCTCCAGGCAAGGAATGATATACCACCCTTGGACACAACATGCTGCAAAACAAAATTTGAAGGAGAATCAATCCCTTTTCATCAACAGGCAACAGGGCATTAACCTTCAATAAGACCAAACAAGATGCTGGAAGAGATTTTGCATGATGCTAAGAAAGAAGAACCAGAACACTTATAAATTACAAAGTAGAACCAATCAAAGCAGAGGCTGACAAATACGTAGAAATAAAGATTCTACAGGTAAGCAAGGATAGTATGCAAACATATGACTTCTAAATATACGGAAGTTTCTAATGATTTGAAAGTTCTAAACATTCAATCATAGGACCGAAGGAGATAGAAAGAAACAATGAGCTCAAGACTGCAATGAAGAAATGGCTGTCTGCAGTCAAAAAAAAGGTCAACGTCTATATACACATGTTGAGAGGTTTGAGCATGACAGGAAACATAGATACAATGGCATGAAGTATGAGTTGTATTAACTGCTGTTGATGATGATGATGATGTGATGCTAAGGGATCAGACTGCAATCACAGCGCAGGGTGTTTGCATTCAGATTTCAGAGTTGGAAGTACACGATAATTGACGCACTGCAGCAGCTGCCACATACTACTACAGCACGACCCTGACTGCTACTGTAATTTATATTCTGGTGAAGACCGGAACTAATTATCATTACCTCTGATATTGGTACAATGTGGGTGTACGCTTCAGCTAAGTCCCATAAGATAACCTTTCCCTCAGAGCCACCAGAAGCCAGATAGTTTGAGGTTCGAGGACTAAAACACAGACCTTGCACCTGCAATTCCAAAAATTAAGTAACTGCATTGGGAAGAATATAAATGACGGATCCACGTGCAGGGGAAAAAAATCTACTCACCGGACCAGCATGTTTCAAGAATATAGCCACCATTTGTTTCACGCCATTAAAACGATCGATCACCTCCACGCTGTCATCAGAATCAAGGACTTCTCTAGGTGATGGGCTTGCAGAAAAGTAATCTTCGATGATGAAAGGAAATTCACCCACGTCAGGGCGGGGCAAGGCAGCTCGAGTGGTCAATTGCTTCATAGACGGTAGATCAGCCTCACTATCATTAAGCAATTCAACAGCAACTTCCTTCCATAAGTTTCCACACTTACTATCAAACAAAATTGAAGGGATTGCTTTTGTCCCATCAGTCTCGAGAGGATCTCTGCACAAAATGCATTATATTTTGTTATGTCTGACATGAGACTTTATGATAAGGATATTATCGTTAAAACTTTTCTGTGAAGCAAGAATGGTGAACAATTCTCAATAGCATAAGTAGTTTATATATACTAATAAACAATTCTCAATGCCCTAAGATGCTATCAAGAAATGTACTGACTGCGGGCACCATGCTCAGAGCAACCACCGGGCCAGAGCAACCACCACCCCTCGGTGACCCCTACCACGGCAGTAGGCCGCCGCAACCATGACCGCCATCTGCAGATGCCATGGAACTCATCACCATAGAACGCCACTAGGGAAATAGCAAGACACCAGGGGGCACAATCACGCGCAGCCACGGCAGCCCGCCACGTAGAGGGCATGCGGCACACCCAGAGGCTGACGCCACCACAGCCCAAGATCTTGTCGCAGCCACACTCAGGAATCAGCTGACGCCGGTGCCGCACTGGGTTAGCCGATGATTCCACTCTTCGATGGATATAGATTTTGCATCAAATAAAAAATCATGTTTAAAGAATTTATGTTTCTTCTACTGTGTCTACGTAGGCAGCGGAAAATGATCGATGTATTTTATAGAAGAAAGAGAGTTGAACGTGACAGTAATGAACCATCATGGGCCGAAGCAGAACCCGCTGTTCAGCCTCCTCTCTTGTTGTTCGAATTTGAACATCAAATTCATGAACAAGCAATGATAACAAACTCAAACAAATGAAGTACTAATCCGAAGGATAGCAGATTGTTGAGAAAAGGTGATTAAAGACGAGCCAATAGCTTGATAGTAAACATACATCACAGAGAAGAACAGGTATGAAGTCATCTCTAAGTTTCTCAATATTCTACAAAATCTAACTATATAGTCATACGATTCGCATTCAATATTTTCTTTGGCAGCCTCGCCCCTCCTGAGATTTCTTTCAAGCTTCACCACTGGGCCTAAATAGTTTATATACTAATGAAACAATTCTCAATGCCCTAAGATGCTATCAAGAATGTACTGACTGCAGGCACCACGCTCAGAGCAACCGCCGGCCCAGAGCAACCACCCCCCCTCAGTGACACGACCCCTACCGCGGCTGTAAGCCGCCGCAACCATGGCCGCCATCTGCAGATGCCATGGAACTCATCACCATAGAACGCTGCCAGGGAAATAGCAAGACACCAGGGGGGCACAATCACGCGCAGCCACGGCAGCCCCCCACGTAGAGCGCATATCGCACACCCATGACCGCCACTGTAAAGCCATGAGAAGATGGTTGCCAATACCGATGTGGGGTGGATGTGTAAAATAGGTTGGAAGCGTTGAACCCTTTGTCTCGGGCCGCATTGATATATATATGGCAATAGCCTTGGCGTACAAGTTGCGATCTACGAGAGAGATCGAGAGATTGAGAGGTTACAGAAGATACGGGAGAGAAGAAGAGATAGAGGGAGAACACAAGTTAAACAGAGTCCTATCTCTATACAGTTTGAATTCTAACACTCCCCTTGAATCTAAACCTCATGAAGCTTTGCCAAGGTTGAGATTGTATGTAAACTTCTCTAATCCTCTCATAGTAAGCGGTTTTGTAAACCCATCTGCAAGTTGATCTCCTGTAGGGATGAACTTGATCTCAAGCAACTTCCGAGCTACCCTTTCTCTGACAAAGTGGAAATCAACTTCAATGTGTTTTGTTCGTGCATGAAAAACAGGATTGGCTGAGAGGTAGGTTGCACCAATGTTGTCACACCATAATCTCGCAGCCTGAGGAGCTTTAATTCCAAGCTCATAGAGTAGTGTCTGTATCCACATTACTTCAGCTGTAGCATTCGCCAAGGCTTTATATTCAGCCTCTGTACTTGATCTTGAGATAGTGGCCTGTTTTCTTGTGCTCCATGACACAAGATTTGTTCCCAGAAATACAGCAAAACCACATGTAGACCTTCTATCATCAGCACACCCTGCCCAATCTGCATCTTTAATTTCTGGGATTGGTGTATTAACTGGTTTGCACTTCTCCAATCCCACTCTTCTGAGAATATCAGTTGTGTACTTTTCTTGTGAGAGAAGTATGCCATCTTTAATTTTATTTACCTCTATTCCAAGAAAATAGTGAAGATCACCCAAATCCTTAAGAGCAAACTCTAATTTCAAACCTTTAAGCAAGCAGGTAGTGGCTTCTGTACTTGAGCTAGCAACAATTATATCATCAACATAAACAAGTACAAAAATAGTAACATTGCCTTTGTTAAAGAAGAATAATGAGGTATCTGCCTTGGATGGTATGAACCCAAGGCGTTGCAACTGCAAGCTTAATCTGGAATACCAAGCTCTTGGGGCATGTTTCAAACCATATAATGCTTTATCCAACTTACAGACATACTGTGGTGTGCTATGATCCTCATAACCTGGTGGTTGCCTCATGAACACTTCTTCCTCAAAAACACCATGAAGAAATGTGTTCTGAACATCTAGCTGTCTTAAGCTCCAACCTCTGGAAATAGCAATAGACAAGACAAGTCGAATAGTAGTAAACTTAACAACAGGACTAAAGGTATCTTCATAGTCAATTCCAAACCTCTGTTTAAATCCTTTGGCAACTAGTCTAGCCTTATATCTGTCTATACTTCCATCAGACTTTCTTTTTATCTTGTACACCCATTTACAATCAATAATGTTGTCTCCGTGTTTTGGTGGAACCAAGTGCCAAGTCTTAATTTTCATAAGTGCATCATATTCATTGTCCATGGCTTCCTTCCAATTCTTATCAGCAAGAGCATCATGCAAGTGAATTGGTTCACCAGTCGTGGTAAGAAAGGCACGTTTAATTTTTTCATACCTTATAGTACCATCATTGTACTGTTTTTCTTTCACAATACCTGACCGGGACCTTGTTTGCCGAAGTGAAGTTGTAGGAGGTACAGGAGCAGCCGCCGTGGACGATGGAACACGTGATCCTGGTGAAGTTATATCAGCCACAGAAGATCCAGCCGATTCCCTGTCTATGGCAGAGAACAAATCCGCAGGCTCCTGATCCGAGGCAGATTCTGGCGCCCGACCGATCGAAGATCCAGGCGCGCAACCGCGACTGGTCGTTGTGGGACCGGGCACGCACCCGCGGTCGGCCGCTGAGGAGGCCCGTGGTGACGCGGCGTCGGGAGATTCGCTCCTTGCCGCACATGAGCTGGCGGGCGAATCGGTGCGCGGAGACATGGCGCGGGGCGACGCGTCGGGACCAGCGGGCTCCACCCGATCTGCGTGGTCGGCCGCCTGCCCATGTGAGTCCAGGCCCACGAGGCGATCCGCCTGGGATCGCGTGATGACAGAGGCGCCAGGCTGAGCGCGCGGATCCGCCTGGGATCTCGTGCTGCCAGCCAAATCTGCACCGTGCTCCGCGCCCTCCTTGTTTGTTTCCTCACACATGAAATCACAGGTTGCATTAGTAGAAGTTGCAACAGAATCAGAATTTCCTTGGGATTTTTGCACATGATCAAGTTTAGTTAATTCGCCCCCGTGATCAGAAGGTGTATCAAAATCTGGTAGAAGTGCAATTTCAGCATGAAGCAAAGCTCCAGCATTAGGATGAAGTTTGGCAAACGGAAAGAGTGTCTCATCAAAAACAACATCACGTGAAATATAGATACGTCCGGTGGAAATTTCAAGGCACTTATACCCTTTATGGAGATTGCTATAACCAAGGAAGACACACTGAGTGGATCGAAATTCAATTTTATGGTGGTTATATGGACGCAAATTGGGGTAGCAAGCACACCCAAAGATTTTAAGATAGTTATAATCAGGTTTTTGATGATACAAGAGCTCTAATGGTGTGGAATTACCAATGACTTTGCTAGGGAGTCTATTGATAAGATAAGTGGCGGCTCAATACTTGAGAGGCATAGAAGCATGAGCTAAGAGAAAGAGGCCAACCTCAACTATATGGCGATGTTTGCGCTCAGTAGAGCCATTCTGTTGATGTGCATGAGGGCAAGACACATGATGAGAAATCCCAATGCTCCGGAAGAAAGAGTTGAGTTTCTCATACTCCCCTCCCCAGTCACTTTGGACTGACAGAATTTTTCTATCAAATTGTCTTTCAACAAGTTTCTGAAATTCTTGAAAGATAGAAAAAACTTCAGATTTATACTTGAGCAAATAAATCCAAGTAAACTTGCTGTAATCATCAATGAAACTCACATAATATTTTTTTTCTTCCAAAAGAATCTCGGGCATGGCCCCACACATCACTAAAAATAAGCTCTAAAGGAGCATGAGAGACACTATGAGACTTAGGATACGGAAGCTGATGGCTCTTGGCACATTGACAAGCTTCACAAACAGACTCACTAATGGAACTATGGGACAAAGGAAGATTGTCCTTATTGACTACTTGTTTCACTATTACTGAAGATGGGTGTCCTAATCGTTGATGCCACCTTTCCAAGGAGGGTTTGATGACGGAGTAGACTTGACGACGCTGGCGACTAAGAGCTCCAGATGTGATTGGGTAGAGACCCCCAATGCATCTCCCGTGATGGAGGAGTTT